>NC_057809.1:279103859-279113040 GCF_018294505.1 Triticum aestivum | reverse complement strand
GGGCCTGGCCCATTAATAAGGTGACGCAGCACCTAGAATAGCCTATGGACGAATATTATGAAGTGGCATCTTGTATATTTCGTCCAAGGCTTCATGCACTCCTTATGGCGGCTTCAAAGTCCTGAAATCATCACTTGTAACTCCGTTCTTGATCCCCTTGCGCATGCCATCAACTCCATGCGTGTTCTTGCTCCAATGTTCATCCTTCTCCAAGCTAGGCCCTTCATTTGTAAGCAAAACAAATGTATCCAATTTAGGCAGCATCATATTCTCATGAACATTAGAATCATTACCAAGAAACGAAAGTACCTGGTAATTTAATTGGCGTGCGCGAGCTCTAGTAATTGGTCCAGTATATGTAACAGTAGGGGCTGTGGGTGTAACAATGGTATTGATGTCCTCATCATCCTCCCCTTCTTGAAATGAAGTCGTCCTCGACGGAAGCGCATCTTCCTCACCCAAATAAGGCTTCAAATCTGCAATGTTAAAAGTGGGACTAACCCCAAAATCTACAGGTAGCTCAAGTTTATATGCATTATCATTTATTTTCCCTAACACCTTAAAAGGACCATCAGCATGTGGCATTAGCTTTGATTTGCGCAGATTAGGAAATCTATCTTAAAGCAAATGTAACCAAACAAGATCTCCAGGCGCAAACACAACATGTTTTCTACCCTTATCTCCAGCAAGTTTATATTTAGCATTCATACGCTCAATGTTTTCCTTAGTTAACTCATGCATTTTTAAAATCAATTCAGAACGTTCTTTAGCATCAAAATTAACCTTCTCTGAAGATGGAAGAGGCAACAAATCAATAGGTGCACGAGGTAGGAAACCATACACAATTTCAAAAGGGCACATCTTAGTAGTAGAATGCAATGAACGATTATAAGCAAATTCAATATGAGGCAAGCATTCTTCCCACATTTTCTTGTTATTCTTCAAAACAGCCCTAAGCATAGTAGACAATGTTCTATTGACTATTTCAGTTTGTCCATCAGTTTGGGGGTGACAAGTAGTACTAAAAAGCAGCTTAGTCCCCAACTTAGCCCATAAACATCTCCAAAAGTGGCTAAGAAATTTAGTATCACGATCTGAAACAATAGTATTTGGCACACCATGTAAGCGAATAATTTCACGAAAGAACAAATCAGCAACATTAACAACATCGCTTTTATGACATGGTATAAAGTGTGCCATTTTCGAGAACCTATCCACGACAACAAATATGCTATCCCTCCCCTTCTTTGTTCGAGGTAAACCTAAAACAAAGTCCATAGATATATCCTCCCAAGGAACACCAGGTACAGGCAAAGGCATATATAAACCATGAGGATTGAGTCGTGACTTAGCTCTTTAACATGTAGTGCAGCGAGCAACAAAACGCTCAACATCCCGTCTCATCTTTGGCCAAAAGAAATGTGTAGCAAGTATATCCTCCGTCTTCTTGACGCCAAAGTGTCCCATTAATCCTCCTCCATGCGCCTCCTGCAACAACAAAAGACGAACGGAGCTAGCTGGAATGCATAGCTTGTTAGCACGAAACACAAATCCATCGTTAAGAACGAACTTGTTCCAAGTTCTCCCTTCCTTACAATTTTGCAATACATCTTTAAATTCAGCATCATGAACATATTGATCTTTGATGGTCTCCAAACCAAATATTTTAAAGTCAAGTTGTGAAAGCATAGTATAACGACGAGACAAGGCATCAGCAATAACATTTTCTTTACCCTTCTTGTATTTAATGACATAAGGGAAAGTCTCAATGAATTCAACCCATTTAGCATGTCTACGGTTCAGTTTTGCTTGACTTTTAATGTGTTTCAAAGATTCATGATCAGAATGTATAACAATTTTCTTGGGCCATAAATAATGTTGCCATGTTTCTAAGGTCCGAACAAGAGCATATAATTCTTTATCATAAGTAGAATAGTTCAGACTAGGCCCACTCAATTTTTCAGAAAAGTATGCAACAGGTTTTCCATCTTGTAATAACACACCTCCTAATCCAATTCCACTAGCATCACATTCATGCTCAAAAGTCTTATTGAAATTAGGAAGTTGGAGTAAAGGAGCATGTGTCAACTTATCTTTCAATACCGTGAAGGCTTCTTCCTGTGCGATACCCCAAACAAAAGGCACATCCTTCTTTGTAAGCTCGTTGAGAGGTGCAGCAATGGTGCTGAAATCTCTCACAAAACGCCTATAGAAACCAGCGAGGCCAAGGAAACTCCTCACTTGTGTGACCATTTTGGGCTGCGGCCAACTCTCAATAGCTTCAATCTTGGCTTTATCAACTTCAATTCCCTGTGGAGTAACAACATAGCCAAGAAAAGATACTCGGTCGGTGCAAATGGTGCACTTTCCAAGGTTTCCAAACAAACGTGCATCACGTAGAGCAATAAAAACAGCACGTAAATGTTCCAAATGTTCCTCCAAAGATTTGCTATAAATCAATATGTCATCAAAGTAAACTACCACAAATCGTCCAATGAAATCACGTAAAACTTCGTTCATTAACCTCATGAAAGTACTAGGTGCATTAGTTAACCCAAAAGGCATGACTAACCACTCATATAATCCAAACTTAGTTTTAAATGCTGTTTTCCATTCATCTCCCAATTTCATACGAATTTGATGGTATCCACTACGCAAATCAACTTTGGAGAATATTGTAGAGCCACTCAATTCATCAAGCATATCATCTAGCCTAGGAATAGGATGACGATAACGAATAGTAATATTATTTATGCCTCTACAATCAACGCACATACGCGACATACCATCCTTTTTCGGCACTAAAATGATAGGAACAGCACAAGGACCAAGGGATTCGCGTATATAACCTTTGTCGAGCAGTTCTTGTACTTGACGCATAATCTCTTTCGTCTCCTCTGGATTGGTACGGTATGGTGCACGGTTGGGTAGCCAAGCACTGGGAATTAAGTCAATTTGATGCTCAATCCCTCGAATAGGTGGTAATCCCGTTGGCACGTCTTGTGGAAAGACGTCAGCAAACTCCTGCAAAATGTTAGTGACAGCAGGGGGCAAAGAGGAAGGCACGTCCTCGAATGAAAATAATGCCTCTTTGCACACAAAAGCATAGCAAACAGATTTGCTGAAATCTAGCTCATCAATATCAGATTTGGTGGCAAGTAAACATACACTTTTCAATTTAATTTCAGAAACAACAGTAGATGGTTTATTATTAGGCTTCATTTGGTGCTCAAATTCTTTTGCCACAATCTGATTTTCACTCTTATTTGTCTCCTGTTTTGCTTTATTAGCTCTATTAATATCATCTTTCAAAATGGAATCAGGAGTCATAGGAAGCAAAGTAATATTTTTATCGTTATGAACAAGAGTATACTGATTGTTTCTACCATGGTGTACAGAATTTTTATCAAATTGCCATGGTCTACCAAGTAATAAGGAACATGCTTGCATAGGTACCACATCACAATCAACATAATCAGCATATGTAGAGATGCTAAAATGCACACGAACAGTACGTGTTACCTTAACCTTGCCGCTGTTGTTGAACCATTGGATGTAGTAAGGATGTGGATGTGGTCTTGTCGTGAGAGATAGCTTCTCCACCATCTCCATGCTAGCCAAGTTATTGCAGCTCCCTCCATCTATGATCACGCGAACAGAACGTTCCTTCACAACTCCCTTTGTATGGAACAAATTATGCCTCTGATTTTGCTCAGCTTGTGTAACCTGCACACTCAAAACACGTTGAGCAACTAAACATTCATACCTGTCAGCATCTTCAGGAGCCATGTATTGCGTCTCATGATCAGAATCGTCTCCACCGTGTTCGTCACGTGTAATAAGAGCCAAAGTCTCCTCATCATAGTCACTAGTGGACTCATACCCACCATCCTCAGTAACAATCATCACACGCTTAGATGGGCATTCTCTCGCATAATGACCTCCACCCTTGCAACGTCGACAAATAATATCATGTGTTTGCCCTGTTGATGCCATGGATGAAGAAGAGCTCTTTGCAGGCCCAGAAGGTGTGCTCTTGGCAGATAGTGGTGATTGTGCTTGCTTTATTGTATCACGGTTGGAGGTGGCAGCCGACGGAGGTGCCGGTGTAGCAGAACGTGTGGAAGTAGATGATGCACGTGGTGTCCATGATGAAGGTCGACCTGCAGAAAAGTTAGTCCGCGCCAATGCCTGTCGATCCTGCACTTCACGTTCAACTTTACAAGCAAGATGGAATAAACGAGTGATATTAGTATACTCCTTATACTCTAGAATGGTCTGAATCTCTCTATTTAATCCACCCATAAAACGTGCAAGCATAGCTTCATTCTCCTCAATAATATCACATTTAATCATGCACCTGTACACTCAGCCGGTGGTGGTGGTGGAAAACGCGAAAGCAAATCAGCAAACTTGTTATCGAGCTTTGTTTCAAACGTCTTCTCCATGCCATCTATCTTCTCCATGGCCTCTTCAAATCTGTTTATCACATCTTGCACCTGTACACTCATCATTTGCTGAAACGTATCATGAAGCTCCTTGTTTGTCAAGTTCTCCCAGTCAGTCTCGTCGGATTGTGATCCTGGCATGGTTAGCAGCAATAGAAACACACAAGAATATGATCCTACAGACTACTAACAAGTGGTGGTGGTGGCGGGTGTCACAAATCCGTCAAGCAAATCTCAAATTCTTACCAGTTCTTACCCAGCAGCAGGCGGTGATCGGCAACCGTTATAGTCAAAACTCTCAAAAGCTTGGATAGAGCGATTGCCAGGGAGAGTCAAACGCACGACGTAGATGTATGTGGAGCTGGGAAGGCTTATAGTATGGTAGCAAAAAGGGCCAGCAATAATCAATTCAGAGATGCAAAGTTGAATAAACGCTCAACGACGGTACTATGGTGGTCCTAGGCTAGACCGTGCTAGAGACGCGAGCCTAGAACACTAACAAAATCACGGCGCTACACGTAAATAAGGGAAAAGCACACTCTGGAACTCTTTTTTTCGCTCTTTTTTTGCGCTCCTCTTTTTTTTGGCACTCCTCTTTTTTTGCACTCCTCTTTTTTTTGCGAAAAATCACTATAATGGCGAGTGTCTCAAAACTCTTCCCTCGTCAAACTGATAGGATGGGCACGAATTTTTTTTTTCACTTTTTTTTCGGAAATCAGGGCAGCGACGATGAAAAAGTGCGACAAAAAAATCACTATGATGGCACGTGGCTCAAAAGACTCAGAAAAGCCTAAAAATAGGATAGGGAAAAAAAATTTGCCCGTGAAAATTTTGGCCTAAAAACTGCCCGGGGGTCTCCAGACTCTTTTTTTTCCGAGACCTACGCAGGCAAGGAAACACGAATCGGAATTTAGGTTGATCTCAAGAACAAACCTAATATGAGAAGAACTCGGATTGGTGGTGGATATATGGTTGTGGTATATGGCAGCGGTGGTGGTATATGGTAGCGGTGGTGGTATATGGATACAGATTGGTGGTGGTATATGGATACGGATTGGTGGTGGTATATGGATATGGATTCAGAGCGGTGGCGGAGAAACAAAAGTGGTAGATGGGCGATGACGATGGTGCGGCAGCGGCGTGACAACTTATGACCAGAACTCGAAACTCTAAAAGACTAGACTCTAAGACCAGCAACTTGACACGACAATGCAACCGCAAATTCAACAAAGCAAAAACCCTAAAAAGATTATGCAAAGGCTCAGATTGGTTCGGATATGATGAACTAACCCTAATTTTTTTGTGGCTTTTTCGTGGACTGTAGGTATGAAGAACAGACTCGATCTAACCTATGAAAAACTGTAAAATCTCACCGAGCAACCTGGAAATCTGATACCACTTGATAGAGGCTAAGGTGTCCCGATGTTTCGATGAGATGGTGGCTATCGTTTTCTGTGGGAGTAGACCTTGACGATCCGACTACGAACGTGCGAGACGTCGCGCCTTAGCAATCGCTAAACCAACTTCCGAGGGTTATTGACCACGCCGGAGCACGATCAACCTGACCACGAGGGTCTGTTTCCTGCGAGCAAACGAAGAACAAGCAAGAAACTGAGATTGCAATCTGGATATTGCGAATATAAGATGAAATCTTTATTGATCAAGGTGGGGTTCTGTGACATCTTGGTCTGGTCGTTGGACACAAACGAAGTACGCGAAGTTGCAGCTATGGCGAACTTTTAATCTAAACAAAACCCAAAGTCTAAACGACGCCCTAAGGGCTGTATATATGGAGGAAGAGGGGGGAATTTCATGGCCCTTGAGGGTGGGGTCCGAAACCAACCCTAACTCTTGTTTCCCCACACATACGGACTCTAAAAATAGCCTATACTTAAGTATTTCAAAATTACATGGGCCTGGCCCATTAATAAGGTGACGCAGCACCTAGAATAGCCTATGGACGAATATTATGAAGTGGCATCTTGTATATTTCGTCCAAGGCTTCATGCACTCCTTATGGCGGCTTCAAAGTCCTGAAATCATCACTTGTAACTCCGTTCTTGATCCCCTTGCGCATGCCATCAACTCCATGCGTGTTCTTGCTCCAATGTTCATCCTTCTCCAAGCTAGGCCCTTCATTTGTAAGCAAAACAAATGTATCCAATTTAGGCAGCATCACAATCTCATGAACATTAGAATCATTACCAAGAAACGAAAGTACCTGGTAATTTAATTGGCGTGCGCGAGCTCTAGTAATTGGTCCAGTATATGTAACAGTAGGGGTTGTGGGTGTAACAATGGTATTGATGTCCTCATCACCTGGACACCTCGATCCTCGATCCTCGACCCTCGACTCCTTTTCCCCACGATCCTCGACCCCTGTCACCTCGATCCTTGACCCCTAGACCCTCGACTCCTTTTCCCCTCGATCCTCGACCCCTCGACTTCTTTTCCCCTTGACCCTTGACCCCTTGACACCTCGATCCTCGACCCCTAAACCCTTGACTCCTTTTCCCCTCGATCCTCGACCCCTCGACACCTGGATCCTCAACCCCTAGACCTTCGACTCCTTTTCCCCATGATCCTCGAGCCCTTGACCACTCGGCGACCCTCCTTTTCTACATTTCCTACTTCTTTTTTTCATCTTCTACTTCTACTTATTTTTTTTCATCTCCACTTGTACTTCCTTTTCTTCTTCTTCCTTCTTTTCCTCCTTCCTCTTGTATTCTTTTTCTTCTTCATTTTCCGTATTTTCCTTCTTCCTCTTGTCTTCCTTTTCTTCTTAAACTAATCAACCTAAATCAACTAATTAACCTAAATCAACTAAAATCTACTAACCTAAAATCAACTAAAATCTACTAACCTAAAATCAACTAAAATCTATTAACCTAAATCAACTAAAATCTATTAACCTAAATCAACTAAAATATATTAACCTAAAATAAACTAAAATCTACTAACCTAACATCAACTAAAATCTAATTAACCTAAATCTCCTTTTGGTGGAAAGCAAATTTGGCACACATTGACCAGTATAAAGCTATGGCGAGATGCAATCATGGAGATGGAAAAAGTGCTCTGTTTTGGGCGGATCTCTGGCATTCCAATTTAATGAGAAGGAATTTCCCACATCTATTCCCTTTTGTGATTAATCCTCGGGCTAGTGTCCATCAGGTTGTGAATGAGGTATACATTGAAGATCTATTTCATTTGGCACTAACCACTCAAGCACATGAAGAGTTCATCGGTATGGAAAACCTTTGTTTAGAGATGAGGCAGTCAAATTATTTCACTATGACGGACAGGTGGAGTTATATCTGGGGAAATGGTATCTTTTCATCATCCAAGGCATACTCAATACTGATTGGACACAAACAAGTTCCACAACACAAGAAACCATAAGGTATTCTTTTCTTCTTTTTCTGTTTTCTTTTTTCTTCTTCTTTTTTCTATGTTTTTCTCCTCCTAGGACTTTTAGGTCTTCTTACTTTCTTTCTTTTCTTTTCTTGTTCTTGGGCTTATCTAACTAAGTAATTATCCTAAAAAACTAACTTACTAATTAACATAAAAAATAACTGACTAACTAATTAACCTATGTACAGTAGGGTAAAACAACAAACTAATTAACCTTAAAACTAACTGATGAGGACATCAATACCATTGTTACACCCACAACCCCTGCTGCTATACATACTGGACCAATTACTAGAGCTCGTGCACGCCAATTGAATTATCAGGTACTTTCGTTTCTTGGTAACGATTCTAATGTTCATGTGAATATGATGCTGCCTAAGTTGGATACATTTGTTTTGCTTACAAATGAAGGGCCTAGCTTGGACAAGAAAGATGAACCTTGGAGCAAGTTCAAGCATGGAGATGATGGCATGTGCAAGGGGAACAAGAATGGAGTTACAAGTGATGATTCCAGGACTCTGAAGCCACCATAATGAGTGCATGAAGCATGGGACGAAATATACAAGATGCCACTTCATAAATTTCATCCAGAGGCTATTCTAGGTGCTGCGTCACCTTATTATTGGGCCATGCCCATGTATTTTCGAAATGCTTAAATATAGGCTGTTTTTAGAGTCTGTATGTGTGGGAAACAAGAGTTAAGGTTGGTTTTGGACCCCTCCACCAAGGGCCACGAAATTCCCCCTCTCTCCTCCATATATACAGCCCTTAGGGCATCGTTTAGACTTTGGGTTTTGTTTAGATTAAAAGTTCACCATAGCTGCAACTTCGCGTACTTCGTTTGTGTCCAACGACCAGACCAAGACGTCACAGAACCCCACCTTGATCAATAAAGCTTTCATCTATATTCGCAATATCCAGACTGCAATCTCAGTTTCTTGCTTGTTCTTTGTTTGCTCACAGGAAACAGGCCCTCGTGGTCAGGTTGATCGTGCTCCGACGTGGTCAATAACCCCTCGGAGTTGGTTTAGCGATTGCTAAGGCGCGACGTCCTCACACGTTCGTCGTCGGATCGTCAAAGTCGACTTCCTCTAAAACGATAGCCACCATCTCATCGAAAGACGGGACACCTTTGCCCCTATCACTAACTAACTAATTAACCTAAATAAAAACGGCAACAAAAAAGAGAGAAAAAGAGAGGAAAGAAACCTCACCAGGGGGCAGAGCGGCGGCGGGCGGCAAGGCGGCGGGCGGCCTGAGCAGCGGGGCACCGGGGGGTCGGGGCGTCGAGGGGCACGGGGCGGATCACCGAGCGGCGG
>NC_057809.1:279094270-279103489 GCF_018294505.1 Triticum aestivum | reverse complement strand
GATCGGGAGTGTCGGGGGCGCGGGGCGGTGGGGGTTAGGGGCGTCGGGCGTGGTGGTGGTCTGGGCGGCAGGGTCGGTGGGGGTCGGGGGTGGTGGGGGTCAGCGGCGTGGCCGGCGGGCACGGGGGCGACGTGAGTGCGGTGAGGGAGAGAGAGAGGGGTGGGCGCGGGGCCGACCGTTTTTAGTTAGGTTTAATTTATTTGCCGCGTAGCTAGCGGGGTGGGGCTGGGGGAAACAGACGTTAGGTTGGCTATACTCTTTGTCGTCTGCTTGCGGACGACAAAGAAGCTTTGTCGTCTGCTAGCAGACGGCAAAGCTTCAATGTCGTCAGCTAGCAGACAGCAAAGAGCTGGCTGATGACAAACATGGTCTTTGCTGTTAGCTCTTTCTTTGTCATCAGCTTTTTTTAAGCTGAGGGTAAAGACTTTCTTTGCCGTCAGCTAGCCGACGGCAAAGAGCTGGCTAACGGCAAAGATCCTGATTCCAGTACTGCATGCAGCTCAGTATGCAAACTTAGCAGGCAGTTTTCCTTACAAAAATCAACATTGTCGCCTTTAATTATACATTTTCTCCAACTAAATTTAGATCAGATAAAGGTTGGATTCACGCTGATTAACAAAATACATGCTGAGGGAGTCCTGGATTAGGGGGTGTCCGGACAGCCGGACTATATCCTTTGGCCGGACTGTTGGACTATGAAGATACGAGATTGAAGACTTCGTCCCATGTCCGGATGGGACTCTACTTGGCGTGGAAGGCAAGCTAGGCAATATGGATATGTATATCTCCTCCTTTGTATCCGACCTTGTGTAACCCAAGCCCCCTCCGGTGTCTATATAAACCGGAGGGTTTTAGTCCGTAGGACAACATACAATCATACCATAGGCTAGCTTCTAGGGATTAGCCTCTTTGATCTCGTGGTAGATCAACTCTTGTAATACTCATATCATCAAGAACAATCAAGTAGGACGTAGGGTATTACCTCCATCAAGAGGGCCCGAACCTGGGTAAACATCGTGTCCCCTGCCTCCTGTTACCATCCGCCTTAGACGCACAGTTCGGGACCCCCTACGCGAGATCTGTCGGTTTTGACACCGATAATGGTGCTTTCATTGAGAGTTCCACTGTGTCGTCACCATAAGGTTTGATGGCTCCTTCAATCATCGCTAGCGATGCGGTCCAGGGTGAGGCTTTCCTCCTCGGACAGATCTTCGTATTCGGCGGCTTCGCACTGCGGGCCAATTCGCTTGGCCATCTGGAGCAGATCGAAAGCTACGCCCCTGGCCATCAGGTCAGATTTGGAAACTTGAACTACACGGCCGATATCCGCGGAGACTTGATCTTCGACGGATTCGAGCCCATGCCGGACGCGCCGCACAGTCGCGACGAGCAAGATGTAACTCTGCCGTCGGACAGTGTTCGGGAGATCGCATCTACAGCTACTCCGGCCATTAATCCAGAGCAAATCGCGCCATCCGAGAGCGGAGGGATAGACCCCGCCATGGAGGCTGCACTCTCAGTGGCGTTAGAGCCAGATACTGACTTCACCCCTTTTGAGAGCCGTGTCGCCGAACCACTGGATTTATCCCCAGCCACGGACTCCGAGCCGCCTACATCCGTGCTTGTCGAATCTGATGGCGCATCGATCATGGAGTTCACCTCCGCGGATATCTTTCAGCACTCACCTTTCGGAGATGTTTTAAATTCATTAAGGTCTCTCTCCCTGTCAGGAGAACCTTGGCCAAACTATGTCCGGCTAGAATGGGATGCGGACGACGAAGAAATTCGCTGCCCACCCACCACCCACTTAGTAGCCACTGTCGACGACTTAAGTGACATGCTCGACTTCGATCCCGAAGACACCGACGGCATGGACGACGATGTAGGAGACGAACAGGAACCACCGCCCATAGGGCGCTGGACCGCCACTTCATCACATGACATATACATGGTGGATACACCCATAGAGGGCAATGGCAAAGAGACAACGGAGGATGCCCCCTCCAAGCAACCCCGGCGCCGACGTCAGCGGCGCCGCTCTAAGTCCCGCCATAGCAAAAACAGCGATAACAACGCAAGAGGAAATAATAGTCTAGTCGACTCTAGAAGAAACAACGACTGCACCACCCCGGTGGCAGAGCACGATCAAGATGCAAACTACAAACATAGTATGGATCCGACGTCCGAACACGATGACGCCAAAGATAAGCCTCATCAATCCCCATCTAGGGAAGAACATAGAGGCATATGTCGGGACCACAGACCCTGGAGTCTGGATAGAGGACTTCATCCTCCATATTCATATGGCTCATGGAGACTATCTCCATGCCATTAAATACTTGCCCCTCAAGCTTAAAGGGCCAGCTCGGCACTGGCTGAAAAGCCTCCCCAAAAACTCAATTGGAAGTTGGGAGGAGCTCTAGGACGCTTTTCGGGCCAATTTTCAAGGGACTTATGTCCGACCTTCGGATGCAGACGATTTAAGTCATATAATCCAACAGTCCGGAGAGTCCGCCCGAAAGCTTTGGAATAGGTTCCTCACCAAGAAGAACCAAATTGTCGACTGTCCGGACGCCGAAGCCTTAGCAGCTTTTAAACACAGCGTCCGAGATGAATGGCTCGCCAAACACCTCGGTCAAGAAAAACCGAGAACAATGGCAGCCCTAACAAGCCTCATGACCCGCTTTTGTGCAGGCAAGGACAGCTGGTTGGCCCGTAGCAGCACCAGCGACCCAAGCACATCCGAAGTCAGGGATGGCAATGGTAAACGACGACGCAACAAAAACAAGTATCGAATTAAAGAAGGTAGCCCAGATAACACGGCGGTAAACGCCGGATTCAGGAGCTCCCGACCAGGTCAGCAGAAAAAGCCTTTCAAAGGTAGCAGAGAAGGACAATCTGGCCTAAACAAAATTCTTGACAACCTCTGTCAGATTCACGGCACCCCAGACAAACCTGCAAATCATACCCACCGAGAATGCTGGGTCTTCAAGCAGGATGGTAAGCTAAACGCCGAACACAAAGGGGAAGAGACACCAAGCGAAGCGGATGAACCTCGCCAGCAAAACACCGGAGGATAGAAAAAGTTCCCACCAGAGGTTAAAACAGTAAATGTGATCCATGTGACAAAGAGGAGAAGCAATCATGCACTCTGATGCACACGTGCCATAGAGCCTGTCGCCCCTAGGTTCAACCCCTAGTTGGCCTGCCCGATCACTTTTGATCATAGGGATCACGTTACAAATATCCGGCGCAAAGGACTGACGGCCTTGGTGTTAGACCTAATAATAAATGGGTACCATTTCACACAGGTCCTCATGGACGGCGGTAGTGATCTAAATATGATATATCAGGACATAGTCCGCAAAATGGGGATAGACCCGACACAAATAAGCCACAGTAATTCTACCTTCAAGGGAGTAATACCAGGCTAAGAGGCCCGCTGTACGGGCTCTCTACTAATAGAGGTGGTATTCGGTTCTCCCAATAACTTCTGAAGCGAAACATTAACTTTTCACATCGCTCCATTCCGAAGTGATTATCAAGCACTACTCGGAAGGGCGGCTTTCGCTCGTTTTAACGCAATACCGCATTATGCTTTTCTCAAGCTCAAGATGCCCGGTCCACGTGGCATCATCACAGTTAGCGGAAATACCGGACATTTTTACGTACGGAAGAGGACGCGGTGGCTCTAACAGCCGCGAACTGGACGGCCTCGCCAACCAGAAAAAATGGCAGGTTGTCAAGACCACGGACACGGTTAGACGAATCTGGCATTCCATCATATATAAATGAGATTGGTTTTCGAACCCTCATAAAACGATACTAGGGGCTTCCGCACGTAACCAGGGCTAGCCCGGCTCAACTAGGCTTCTCTTGAATTTTGATAGTTCATTGACGATAACCAATTCTTCTTTTTGGCACGGCAACTTTCACCTAAGTCCTTTCCTTTTGCAGATGACAAACGTGCTACACCCGGCCAGGACACGGCACAGCGGAGACACAGGCACAGATGTGCAGCAGGGACCCGCCCAAAGGTTTCTTTTTAGATTAAGACCCTGCGTAAACCTTTTTTACTGTCTCTTGTTGCTCACATCCTCCGGATACTCCACACAACCGAGAAGGATGCTGGCGTTATTGACATGTGGCCATGCCAGAATTTTGCACGTACCTGGACATATGGGGTTTCTTATTAAGGGCATTGTTTAGCCTAGTATATGTAATAAAGACCGAACACCTTAGGGAGTGTTCGGCGTCGCGAGTTTGGCCCTATATGCATCAACTCCGAATCATGTCTTTGGTCAAATGTTGGGTTTGCCCGGCTCCCACGTTTTGGTACCTTACGTTCCATTATATCGGCTAAGGTATCATTGGGAGAACTACTGCGATTGTGCCCTGGTTCATCCGGGTGAGTACCTCAGTAAAGAAAGCCGAAAACTGACTGTCATGATATAGCGAGAGACTGGTTAACCACTCGATGACTCATCTGAATCTTCAGGATTCCCCCGCATTAATGAAGGGCCGTTTCCCGGTCATGTACGTACGCGACCCGTATTTGGACAAGCGCAGAAGTACCAGGGGCTATATAGTAGTCCCACTGTCAAACTCCTATGGCTAAGTGAAAGTGTTAAAGCAATATAGTCTGATTGCCTCGTTCGCTGCGCTATCACCTCCTTAACAGACCAAGACATTGGATCAAGTGTGGATATGCATCTTTTGCGAACACCCCCGCATTATATGTGTGGGGGCGGAAGCCAACGACTGCAAACTTTCAGGTTATACACATGTATACATAAACGGCCGCACAGGAGGCATCATAGTACTTTCGAGCAAAAGTATAAATACAGCCTTGATAATTCAGTAAAACATTGTTTGTACAATGGGAATACATGTCACTGGAAAATAATATTCTTCAAGCACTGAGCCTCTATCGAACGAGCGCCTTCAAGAACTTCTTCAAAGTAGTGCTCGAAAGCCACTCAGCCTACGGCCAAACCCTGTGTCGCAACAGTGGTGGCCTCCATCTCTGCCTAGTATGTCTTGACACGGGCAAAGGCCATCCGCGCACCTTCTATGCACGTCGATCTCTTTACAGCATCGATGCGTGGCACAGCACCAAGGAATTGTTGCACTAAGCTAAAGTAGCTATTTGGCCTTGGCTCTCCCGGCCACAGGTGATCCACAATGGACCTCATGGCAAGTCCGAACAACCTATGGAGATCGGCCCACTCGGCCAATCGCTCATTCAACAGCAGCGGACGGACTGGAGCGTGAAACTATGACTAGAACAGCTTTTCCACTTCGGGACCTTTCTAATCCTTGAAGTACTCGGCCGCATCAGCAGCACTTGCAGCCAAATCCATGTACGCGTCCGCAGAACTCCATCACCGGTCCAGAGGAGCATACTTCGGATCTCCAAACTTAGTCCACAACAAGAAGGGCTTCCCAGACACGATATCTGCAGCTTGATTCAGCTCTCCTTCATCGCTCTAATTTTGGAGCGGGCTTCCTTGGCAGCCACCCGGGCCTTCTCCAGGTTCGTCGCCTTCGCCCAGTTTTCTTCTTCAAGAAGCTGGTAACGGTTAGCGGCACCTTTTAACTCTACAGCCATCTTGGCTATTTTTTCCTTGCTCTCGCAATGCGCGGCCTGTTCGGCCCTTAACTCTTCGGCCGCCTTTAAAGTGGCCGCATTGCTACTCCTTGCTTGCTCCTTGGCTCGGGCAAGCTCCGCCCGAAGGATCTCCACGGTGACAGCTCCATCTGCAGTCACAACATATTAAAGATACTGGCATCATGCTCCTCTTATTATGTGACGATCACCAGAAAAATCACTCACCCTGTGCCTCGTCAAGCCGCTTGTTGACAAGCACGAGGTCGGCATATGCCGCATCAAGTTGCCGCTTTACCTCGGCAAACCCATCAGTCCATCTAGCCACCAGAGCTTCAGCCACCTGCACATAAAGGTGGTCTGGTTGTTACCTGGGACAATGATCCTCTGTTTGCCGCCGCTTCCGACGACAACCAGAGTCTCAGGGCTACTATCTGCATAGGGCATACCTAACATATGCGGTACTATTAAAAACATACATTAGTTCACGTACCTCGAAGCCCTTCAGCAGACTCATAAAGGCTTCATGCAAACCGCTTTCAGTGGATAAAATCCTTTCAATTACGGTACCCATTAGCGTACGATGCGTTCTGAGACGGTTGCTTGCCCCAGAAGATCCTTCAGCATGTCCGGCCGCACATTGCACGGACCCTTGCTGTCACTCTCCTTAGGAGCCGGATACTGGGGATTCCGGGTAGCAAAAGGGTTATCCTCTGGCCCTAGTGGATCCGGAGATACCCTTCGTGACGACACTTCAAGGTCGCCCTCTTCTTGAGCCGGGGTGTCCGGGGGAGGCATTTCGCTCTGCATCATCTCCGGAAGAAGATCCCCCGAAGATGAGCTCTGTCGAGAAGGGCTACAATCTGGACTACAATTTATAAGCATCGGTTATTGTCTTCTGAAGTAAGGTAGGATGTTTTCACTATTAAGTAATTTTTGATTACTTACAGCTCGGTAGAGGGCTGATCCCCGCGCGGACATTGTGCGGTAAGAATACCCTCTAAGGCAGGACCCTCTGATGAAGATTTCTTCTCCCGTTTGGAAACCTTGGTTTCCAGATCTTCAGAGGTAGTCCTCTTCCTTCCCAGGGAGAGAGAATGTCAGATTCTTCCCTTTGATTGTCCTCCCTCGCGGAGGTGCTCATTCCCCCGGCTGGAATAAGTAGCGAGTGAGGCCCGCTTTTGCCCTCTTTGTTCCCCCTATCATCTTCCTTTGAGGACACTGGATAAGGCACCGGCTCGAGCATCTTGTCCAGTAGCGGATTGTCCAAGCCCTCAGGAAGGGGGGCCGAACACCTGATCATCATCGCCTTTGTTATCTAATCCTGGTCAAAAGGCGGCTCTTTAGAATGATGCCATGATAAATAAAAGGACATCAGGTTCGGCATGGGATTACTTACTTGGGCAGCGGGGCGGTTGCAGCTCAAGCCCACGTCCTCGGTGGTGTCCGGACACTCTATTTGGGGTCCGAAGAACGATTTGGACATCTCTTCGTGCGTCAGGCTGAGGAAATGATGAATAGCACGCGGTCCTTCCGGGTTGAATTCCCACATGCGGAGGGGCCGACGTTTGCAAGGTAGGACTCGACGAACTAGCATAACTTGCATTACCATAACCAGACTGAAATCTCCCTCAAAAAGATCTCGGATACGGCTCTACAGTATTGACACGTCCTTGGCTGGACCCCAGCTTAGCCCCCTGCTGATCCATCACATCAGTTGTGGTGGGGGCCCGAGCGAAAGGTAGGGGCAGCTACCCACTTGGCACTTCGAGGAGTTGTGATGCAAAACCACTCCCGCTGCCACAATCCGGACACCTCTGGCCATGGAGCGTCAGCGATTTTGCTTATCAAAGCACCCCCGCACGCTGCGTGCTACCCCTTGATCATCTTCGGCTTCACATCGAAGGTCTTGAGCCATAGGCCGAAGTGAGGGGTAATGCGGAGGAAGGCCTCACATACGACAATAAATGACGAGATGTGAAGAAGGGAATCCGGGGCCAGATCATGAAAATCCAGCCCGTAATAGAACATAAGACCCCTAACAAAGGGATCCAGAGCGAGGCCTAGTCCTCGGAAGAAGTGGGAGATGAACACAACGCTCTCGTTGGGTTTGGGAGTAGGGACGACCTACCCTCGGGCGGGCAGCCTATGAGAAATTTCGGCGGTCAGATATCTGGCCCCTCTCAACTTCTTGATGTCCTCCTCTGTGCGGAGGAAGGCATCCACTGACCTTGAAGGTTGGATCCGGACATAGTTGAAGGTCCGAAGCACCTGACCTGAGCTTTGGGTGTTAGAACTCGAGGCCGGGGAAGGATTCGATTAAGCGCGGGAGGGAAAAAAGAAAAAGCCTTGTCCCCTTTATAAAGAGGGTGAATATCAGGCGTCCTCCTCGTGGCCGTTTGAGACTTACCTAAGATCTAGGAGTCATACCAACAGGAACGGTTGGGTTACCCATGTTTGTATTGATGAGAATCCTGTGATAAGGGGAACACGATCTCTGCTTTGACAAGACGTGTCAAGGAAACCGCCTCGCGTTATGTGCGGAGCTGGTTAATAAAAACGGTTCGAATAATGACCGGGCCGTGGCGTGATGTCATGCTGCCAAAACGTGTTAGCAGATTAGATTTGTGGAAATATTATTCTCTCTACGGTGGTACATGGAACTTATTTTGCAGGGTCAGACACTATCCTCGTATTCAAACTCTTCCGTGGTGTATTCAGAGGAGGAACCTGCCTTGCAATGCCGAAGACAATACTGCGCGCCAGACTCATCGTCAGTGAAGCCTGGTTTAGGGGCTACTGTAACACCCCGGATGTAACTTTCCCAATTTGTACTCCAACTCTTGCCGTTTCCGGTGTTAAGTTATATTTATTTCTCGGGTTCGGGTTTTTGTCTCCGCGTGTTGTTTTCGTTTTCATGCATCTCATATCATGTCATCATGTGCATTGCATTTGCATACGTGTTCATCTCATGCATTCGAGCATTTTCCCCGTTGTCCGTTTTGCATTCCGGCGCTTCGTTCTCCTCCGGTGGTCAATTCTAGCTTTCTTTCATGTGTGGGGATTAAACATTTCCGGATTGGACCGAGACTTGTCATGCGGCCTTGGTTTACTACCGGTAGACCGCCTGTCAAGTTTCGTATCATTTGGACTTCGTTTGATACTCCAACGGTTAACCGAGGGACCGAAAAGGCCTCATGTGTGTTGCAGCCCAACACCCCTCCAATTTGGCCCAAATACCACCAAACTCTGCTCCATGTCCTAGAGCGTTCGATCACGATCGCGTGGCCAAAAACCGCACCTCATTTGGACTCTCCTAGCTCCACTTATGCCTATAAATAGCCCCCCCCCCGTTTTCGGATCTCTTCTTCCCCGAAACCCTAGCTAAAAAAAACTCCAGATCCGCCGCCGACGGACGTGTTCGGAGCGGACCGGACAACGTCCGCCGCCGCGCCCAGCCAGTCAGCTCCCGCCACGTGGCACCCCAGCTCCCCACCGCCGCTGGCCCGGGAGGCCCAGGAGGGGCCCCTGCGAGCCCATCGCCACCCGCCGCCGCCCGGGGTCGTCCGCCTCCTCTCGCCCGCGAGCCGCCGCCGTCACCCTCAAGTCCG
>NC_057809.1:278330076-278456805 GCF_018294505.1 Triticum aestivum | reverse complement strand
CCCTCACCGCCGGCCGCGCGCACCCCTGGGCGTGCACCCGCTCGGCCAGCGCCCTGCCAGCCTCGCCCCGTTGCGCTCGCGGGCACCAGCCCCGTCGCCCGCTGCCCGTAACCCGCCACACCCGCTAAGGCTCTGGCCTCTGATAGTGGGGCCATCCCCAGAATGATAATAATAATAAAAAAGAATTAAGAAAATTATAATAATACAAATAAATTAATAATAATTAAAATAATGAATTAATTAATCATGTTTAATTAATCTAATTAACTAGTTAGTTTAATTAAACCCTAATTAGACTAAATAGTCAATGACGAATGGGACCCACCTGTCAGGTTGACTAGGTCTACTGCTGATGTCAGCAAACACTATTCTGGATAATGTTGATTCAAATAATTAAATAAATCCTAAAAATGATTTAAACTTTTTAAAATAAATATAAAATAAACCGTAGCTCGAATGGAAAAACTTTGTACATGAAAGTTGCTCAAAACAATGAGACGAATCCGAAAATACGCAGCCCGTTCGTCCACCACGCATCCCTAGCATAGCGAATGCGCAACTTTCCCCCTCCGATTTATCTGTCCGAAAACACGAAACACCGGGGATAATTTCCCGGATGTTTCCCCCCTTCACCGGTACCACCTCATACCGCGTTAGGGCACCGCTAGCACCGCCACTTGTCATGTCATGCATCGCTATGCATATGTTTGCTTAATATTTATTGTTTCTTCCCCCGCTTCTCTCGCTAGCCACCGAGACCGACGCCGCTGCTACCTAGTACGACTACGGTGTTGACGACCCCTCTCTCTTGCCAGAGCAACCAGGCAAGCCCCCCCCCCTTGATCACCAGATATCGCCTACTCTCCTCTATACTGCTTGCATTAGAGTAGTGGAGCATGTTACTGCTTTCCGTTAATCCTATTCTGTTGCATAGCCTATCATTGTTGCTACAACTGTTCATACCTTACCTGCAGTCCTAAATGCTTAGTATAGGATGCTAGATTATCATCAGTGGCCCTACATTCTTGTCAGTCTGCCTTGCTATACTATCGGGCCGTGATCACGTCGGGTGTTGATAACAGGTATATACTATACATACATACTGTACATGTTGTGACTAAAGTCGGGTCGGCTCGTTGAGTACCCGCAAGTGATTCCGATGTCGGGGGCTGAAGGGGTAGGTGGTTACACCCAGGTAGTGGTGGGCCTAGGTTCCCGACGGCCCCCGCCTGTTACTTTGAGGCGGAGCGACAGGGCAGGCGGAGACCACGTAGGTGAGAGGTGGGCCTGGCCCTGGTCGGCATTCGTGGTTACTTCAAAATAACACGCTTAATGAGATCTGGGTATTTGATTTGAGTCTGGCTACTGGCCTATATGCACTAACCAACTACACGAGAACAGTTATGGGCACTCGATGTCGTGGTATCAGCCAAAGCCTTCATGATGTCAGCGACTGAGCGGCGCGTGCCGGGTTGGACTGGAACGCCTGCTCTTGTATAAGGGAGGCTAGGTCTGCTCAGCGGCCGCGTACGCAACGTGCAGGTGTGCAATGGGCGATGGGCCCAGACCCCTGCGCCATAGGATTTAGACCGGCGTTGTAGCGCCCCGAGACCGATGTGCCAGGTGTCCTCCAGTTATTCGTTGTTGTTGCCTTGTCGTTGCTTGCGTGTCATGCATTTCATATCATGTCATCATGTGCATTGCATTTGCATACATGTTCCTCTCATGCATCCAAGCATTTTCCCCGTTGTCCGTTTTGCAATCCGGCGCTCCTATGTCACCCGGTGTCCCTTTCTATCTATTTTCGTGTGCGGGTGTTAAACGTTTTCGGATTGGACCGAGACTTGCCATGCGGCCCTGGTTTACTACCGGTAGACCGCCTGCCAAGTTTCGTGCCATTTGGGCTTCGTTTGATACTCCAACGGTTAACCGAGGGACCGAAAAGGCCTCGTGTGTGTTGCAGCCCAACACCTCTCCAAAGTGGCCCAAAACCCATCTAAAACTCCTCCATCATCTCGGTCGTTTGATCATGATCGCATGGCCAAAAACCGCACCTCATTTGGACTCTCCTAGCTCCCTCTATCTATATAAACACCTCCTCCCCCGAAATTCGCGGATGAAACCCTAGTCTACCACCTCTCCGCGTCGCCGGATATTTCTTCGCCTGCCGACGGACATGTCCGGCCTCCCCCGCACCAATCCAGAGCCTCCACGTGGCGTTCGCCGCCTCCCGCCACCGCCGGCCCATGGGGCCCGCGTCAGGCCCGCGGAGCCCGTTCCCCGCCGCCGCGCGCCTGGGTCGCCCTTGCGCCGCCTTCCCCGAGCGCCTCGCCGCGCCGCCTCCCGCCGGCGAGCTCTCGTCGCTGCGCTGCCCGCCGGCCGCCTTCCCTGTGGTGCCGCCCGCACTCTGCCTTCGCCCACGCCTCCTCCCGATCTATCCTGAGCTGGATCGGGGAGCGCCGCCCTCGCCCCTCCCGTCGGCGACCTTGGGTCCCCGCCGCCGTTGCGTTCCTCGTGCCAGAGCACCGTCTCCCGCGCCGCTATGGCCCGGCCACCGCACCTCCCGCAGTGCAATGCGCCCCACCGGCCTCCTCCGACTTTCCCCCGCCTTGCCAGAGACCACGCCTCGCCGGAGTTCTTCTCGGGCCGGATCTAAGGAAGATGGATCAGATCAACCACTTTCCCATCCAAACACGCACCGTCTCAGATCTGCATCGCTCCGTCCCGGATCTCCCCGTCTCGTTGACTTTCTCGGAGAGGTCTATTTTCTTCCAAGTGCCGGTAATATTTTGCATTTTTCAACGCATCATAACTTTGCACCCGTTGCTCCGCTTCGTGCGTGTAGCATATCAAAATGTTCGTCTCGACGAGTACATCATTTCATCTCATTGCATCATTTTCATTTGAGCTCATCTTGGTGCCCGAAATGTCTTTGGAAGAGGGCTATGTGATGAATATGTCAGATCTGTTTCAGCAAATAGCCTTTTGTCATTTTTGCCATGATTAATGTGTGCATGCTATGATCCTGAGCTCTACATGTGTTTTGTAGAATGTCATGCCATCTTTACAGGGGTGTATGCCATGTATTTTTGTGACCTTTGTGGTGACTAGCACAAGCATGCAAAGTAGCTTACTCGTTGATGCTGATTTCAGGGACTTAGAATTTCAGTAAGTCCTTGTCCTGATATTGTTTGTATGCCATATGTTCATGTTGTTTCCTAGTGAATCCGTGCCTCTTTTGAGGATAATCAGTAAGGATGTTTTGTTAATATTGTGGTGCTCTATCCATCCATGTCTTTGTTTGCATTTATGGAGCACCCTAGCTTGAGTCAATCAAGCTCTACTTTTGCTATAAAATGTTCCTGGCAGATTGTTAACATGTTTAGCGATGTTGCCGAGCTTATTGTTATTGATCCGTGCATGCTACATTGTTGTTCTTGCCATGTCTAGCTTCTATGCCATGTCTTCTTGATGGGTGTATGCTTAGTTTGTCATGCCATGCTCTGTAGTGAGTGCATCGAGCTCGTAAACATGCTTACTTGTTAATCTGTTTTGCCATGCTCCAGTTTTCACTAAGTCTGAATATGTTTATGTTTTTGCTATGTTCACATGCTTGCAATTGTATTTTCTGATCCCTTTTGGCTCAAGGTCACTAAGGGACTTTTGTTATGTTCTTAGAGTAGCTTCATGCCATGCCTTTCTTTTCCATGATATGTTCCTGTAGCATATTGTTTTCTTGCTCTTAAGTTTGCTTCCTGATGATAAATTCCTGAGTTGTTATTTCACTAAGTCTGAAACCTGTTATCTTTTGCACTTTTGCCATGCTTGTTTGAACCTGTTAATGAGTGAATTAGCCGTAGCTCAGTGTTCATCTGTTGTCAAGCATCATGAGTGGATCCCTGCCATGTATTGTGTTGTCATGTTTGAGTGCTGTAGCATATTTATCTTGATGCTTTTAGTTGGTCACTTGCTGATTATCGCACACCGGTGCCATATTTGTTTTGCTTTCCATTTCCAAACCGTGCATCCGATTCCGGTGATCTTTATATCGATTTCAACCGAAAACAACTCACCTTTCAAGTGGCACTCTTGGATTTCCATGTTGAGGCCAAGGTCAATCATTCCTTTCCAAATCATGCATATGCATCACATACCGCATCCCGCAAATCATGCCATGTTCATGTGTTGGTTGTTTACTATGTTGTGTGCTTCTTTCTGGTGTTGCCTCTTCGGGTTGGTTCCGATAACATCGAGTTTGTGAGGAACCGTTCGACTATGTCCGTTTGTCTTCTTCATGGACTCGTTCTTCCTTGCGGGATTTCAGGCAAGATGACCATACCCTCGAAATCACTTCTATCTTTGCTTGCTAGTTGCTCGCTCTTTTGCTATGCCTATGCTGTGATACCTACCACTTGCTTATCTTGCCTCCCATATTGTTAAGCCAAGCCTCTAACCCACCTTGTCCTAGTAAACCGTTGTTTGGATATGTTACCGCTTTGCTCAGCCCCTCTTATAGCGTTGTTAGTTGCAGGTGAAGATTGGAGCTTGTTCCATGTTTGGAACATGGATATTATTGTTGGGATATCACAATATCTCTTATTTTAATTAATGCATCTATATACTTGGTAAAGGGTGGAAGGCTCGGCCTTATGCCTGGTGTTTTGTTCCACCCTTGCCGCCCTAGTTTCCTTCATATCGGTGTTATGTTCCCGAATTTTGCGTTCCTTACACGGTTGGGTTATAATGGGAACCCCTTGACAGTTCGCCTTGAATAAAACTCCTCCAGCAAGGCCCAACATTGGTTTTACCATTCCCCACCTAGCCTTTTCTTTCCCTTGGGTTCTGCAGACTCAAGGGTCATCTTTATTTCAACCCCTGGGCCAGTGCTCCTCTGAGTTTTGGTCCAACCTGTCAGCTGCCGGTGGCCACTAGGGGCAACTCTGGGCTGGCCTACCGGAACCTTGAACAATCCGCTGTGCCCTAAGAACGAGATATGTGCAGCTCCTATCGGGATTTGTCGGCACATTCTGGTGGCTTTGCTGGACTTGTTTTACCATTGTCGAGGATGTCTTGTAACCGAGATGCCGAGCCTGATCGGATTGTCTTGGGAGAAGGAATATCCTTCATTGACCGTGAGAGCTTGTGATGGGATAAGTTGGGACTCCCCTGTAGGGATTTGAACTTTTGAAAGTTGTGCCCACGGTTATGGTCAGATGAGAATTTGTTAATGTCCGGTTGTAGAAAACCTGAAGTTGATCTTAATTAAAATGCATCAACCGCGTGTGTAACTGTGATGGTATCTTCTCGGCGGAGTCCGGGAAGTGAACACGGTGTTGGAGTTATGCTTGACGTAAGTTGTTCTAGGATCACTTCTTGATCATAGTTTCTCGACCGTGCTTTGCCTTCTCTTCTCTCTCTCATTTGCGTATGGTAGCCACCATATATGCTAGTCGCTTGCTGCAGCTCCACCTCATACCTTTTACCCTACCTATAAGCGTAAATAGTCTTGATCGAGAGGGTGTGAGATTGCTGAGTCCCCGTGACTCACAGATACTTCCAAAACCAGTTTGCAGGTGCCGATGATACCGTGTAGGTGACGCAACCAAGCTCAAGGAGGAGCTCTATGAAGATCGTGTTCTTTATGTTGTTCCGTTTTCCCGTTGATTACTAATGGAGCCCAGTTGGGACGATCGGGGATTTGTGTAGCATTTGGGGTAGTCTTCTTTTATTTTGGTTCCTTCGTCAGATCTTGAGTGTATTTGGATGAATGTAATGCTTTATTCATGTATTGTGTGAAGTGGCGATTGTAAGCCAACTATGTATCTCTTTCCCTTATGTATTACATGGGTTGTGTGAAGATTACCTCACTTGCGACATTGCTTTCAATGCGGTTACGCCTCTAAGTCGTGCTTCGACACGTGGGAGATATAGCCGCATCGAGGGCATTACAGGCGTGCTGACCTCTCTGTTGTGCCTAGGTAGGGCTGTGACGTGTTGATCTTCCGAGGCCGGGCATGACCCAGAAAAGTTTGTCCGGACAAAGGGGATCGAGCGTGTTGGGAAATGTGGTGCACCCCTGCAAGGAAGTTAATCTATTCGAATAGCTGTGATCTTCGGTAACAGGACGACTTGGAGTTGTACCTTGACCTTATGACAACCAGAACCGAATACTTAATAAAACACACCCTTCCAAGTGCCAGATACAACCGGTCATCGCTCTCTCATAGGGCGACGAGGGGAGGATCATCGGTTAGGATTATGCTATGCGATGTTACTTGGTGAACTTACCATCTTCTCTCTTCTTCTGCTACAAGATGGAGGTTGCCAGAAGCGTAGTCTTCGATAGGACTAGCTATCCCCCTCTTATTCCAGCATTCTGCAGTTCAGTCCACATATGATACCCCTTTTCCATTTGATACCAATGCATACATATGTAGTGTAGCTCCTTGCTTGCGAGTACTTTGGATCAGTACTCATGGTTGCTTCGTTGGTGCCTACTACTACGTCAAGGCCGCTGACGACGACCATGAGTAGTTTAGGAGGATCCTAGGTAGGAGGCGTGCGCCTCTTTCGATCTGCATCCTAGTTTGTGCTAGCCTTCTTAAGGGAAACTTGTTTACTTATGTCTGTACTCAGATATTGTTGCTTCCGCTGACTTGTCTATGATCGAGCTCTTGTATTCGAGCCCTCGAGGCCCCTGGCTTGTAATATGATGCTTGTATAACTTATTTTTTTTGTAGAGTTGTGTTGTGATATCTTCCTGTGAGTCCCTGATCTTGATCGTACATGTTTGCGTGTATGATTAGTGTACGATTGAATCAGGGGCGTCACACAAAGATAGAAGTGATTTCGAGGGTATGGTCATCTTGCCTACAAATTTCTCAGAGTTGTCGAAAGCTTGATCCTCGTTAGCATACTCAACAGGTTTCTCTTTCACGTACTCATCTCCCGGCTCTACCCAAAGTAAGAACATAAGCAATGGAACAATAATCAATCACGGAGCAATGCACAAACGACATGATGCAATACATGGCATGATATGCAAGATATGATATGCAATGCATGTGCATGCTCCGGAAGGGAAACAATGATCAAGTCATCAACTTGGAAAACCAAGTATGCCACTGGAAAGATGAGGTGATTTCGGTTGAAATCGATGTAAAGATCGCCGAAAACGGATGCACGGTTTGCAAACGGCAAGCAAAACAAGAATGGTGCAAAACTGTGATTAACCACATGATGGCATTTAGAATGCAACAAGAAACTAAGCTACTGCACTCCAGCATAGCAACGAAGCATATGGCAGTGATGTACACGATATTCTTGACAAAACATGAACACTGAGCTACGGCTAAAACACAATAGAACAGGTTCAAACAAGCATGGCAAAAGTGCAAAAGATATCAGCTTCACAGACTTTGTGAAAATACTAACATGGCATAATCAACATCAGAAAGCACTGTTTAGAGGAATCAAACATCATGCTACAAGAACATACCGTAGTAAACAAAGGCATGGCATGATTCTACTAAATGCATGGAACAAAACTCCCTTACTGATCATGAGGCAAAATGGCACAGAAAATACGATGGCACCCATGTAAACATATCAAGTTTTATAACGAGATTTAGATTCATGATAGCAAATTTGCGAGCTCATGCCACTCACCACAAAGCATTGCATTACAACATAATCATACCAACAACAATAAGACATGTTAATGAAGCTAAACGGTGCAAGATCAAGTTCATAGGATGGATGGATCACTAGGAAAACTCATGGCAATATTGATTAACATGTTAACAATCTGCCAAGAACATTATATAGCAAAAGTAGAGCAAGAAAAGTACATGCTAGAACACTCCATAATTTCAACCAGGGGAAAGAATGGATAGAACATTACCACATGTTCAAAACACCCTTACTGAATTATCTAAAAATAAGCATGGATCTCATGGTAGAATCAAGTTTACATGGCATCAAAATAACAGCAGGAAAAAGACTTAGCAAAATCCAAGTGCCTGAAAGCAGCAACATTATGGAACCTACTTTGCATGCTTGTGCTAGTCACCACATAGATCACAAAAATACAAGACTTACACCCCTGTAAATATGGCATGTAGTAGTTCAAAACACATGTAGACCTCATGCTCATATGATGCATACATCAAATGCAACAAAAATGATAAATCACCATGTTCTGTTAAGAACCAGCAGCTAACATTTTATAGCACTTTTGCAATGATGAAAATGGCAGCCAACCTCGTCCAGATCTAGGGTCTGGCGTGGATGACGAGGACGGCCGGAGCTTGATGCCAGAGTGGAGGAAGGAGACCGGAGAGGCTGCCGGAGGCGTCGTATCCGGCAAGGGGAGGCCTCCTCCGGCTGGATCTCGCAGGGATCCGGCGCGGGGCTATGGCGGAGGGCGTCGGGCGGCAGATGGCATGCTGCCAGACGCGATGGCGAAGGAGGAAGATGGCAGGGAGCTCCGTTGGCCTGGTCGGCGGGGAGGCGCGGGTCGGCGGGCACGGGTGGACGGCGGCGGCGGCTAGCGTCCCGGGCGACCTGACCGAATTGGACCCGGAGGGCCCCGCTTGGGCCCCGGCAGGCCGGCGCGACGAAGTGGGCGCGGGTGCCTCGGCCAACAGTGTGCTGCCACATGGCGGCAGAGGGGGAGGCAGACAAGTCCAGCGGCGGAGTAGATGTGTCCGGCGGCACGAGGGTAGCGGGGCTAGGGTTTGGACTGCTTGATTTTTGGAGGGGTGCACATATTTATAGGTAGATGGAGATAGGTGTGTCCAAATAGGTGCGGTTTTCGCCCACACGATCGAGATCCGACGACGGAGAGCATGGATGTGGTTTAGATGGGTTATTGGGCTGTTTTGGAGGGGTGTTGGGCTGCAACACAAAAGAGGCTTTTGTGGTTGCCCGATTAACCCTTGGGGCATCAAACGGCCTCCAAATGGAACGAAATTTGACAGGCAGTCTACCGGTGGTGTACCAAGGCCACTTGACAAATCTCAGCCCATTCCTAAAATGTTTTTGTCCCGCTCACGGAAAGAGACAAGAGGGGTGCGCCGGGTGTATGTGGGAGTGTCGGATTACGAAACGAGCAATGGGGAAAATGCTCAGATGCACGAGACAAACACGAATGCAAATGCGATGCCCATGATGACATGATCTGAAATGCATGACATCAAAAAAATACAAAACAAAAGACAAAACCCAACCATGAAGGGAATCTCATAACATAAAGCCGGAAATGTCAAGAGTCGGAGTTATAAATATGGAAAGTTACATCCGGGGTGTTACAACACTCCACCACTACAAGAGGATATCGTCCCGAGATCTGGGACTGAAAGAACATTGGATATTCAGAACGGAGGTGATCCTCGTGCTCCCAGGTGGCCTCTTGGTCGGAATGGTGTGACCACTTCACTTTCAGGAATTTGATTGACTTGTTGCAAGTTATGCACTTAGTTTCTTCAAGAATAGCAACGGGATACTCATGATAAGACAGATCTTCTTGGAGATCAATCTCTTCGAAGTTGATAGTATGCTCAGGAGTCTTGAAGCACTTGCGAAGCTATGACACGTGAAACACATCGTGCACATTTGCGAAGTTGGACGGAAGCTCAAGTTGATAGGCAATGTCGCATCTTTTGCCAATGATCTTGAAAGGACCCACGTATCTAGGGGCAAGCTTCCCTTTTATACCAAAGCGATGTATACCTTTCAATGGAGAGATGCGGAGGTAGACATGGTATCCGATCTCGAAAGCCAAGTCACGGTGCTTGCTATCATAGTAACTCTTCTGGCACGATTGCGCGGCTTTGAGATTTTTACGGATGACTTTGCACATTTCTTCAGCCTTTGTGATCAAGTCGTTGCCAAGAAGTTGTCGTTCACCAGTCTCTGACCAATTGAGAGGAGTACGTCACTTTCTTCCATAGAAAATTTTGAATGGGGCCTTGCCCGAACTCGCTTGGAAGCTATTTTTGTAGGAGAACTCGGCATATGGAAGACAAACTTCCCACTTCATACCGAAAGAGATGACGCAAGCCCTGAGCATATCATTGAGAATTTGATTTACTCGCTCGACTTGGCCACTAGTTTGAGGATGAAAAGTTGTGCTGAAGCGAATGTTGGTGCCCATGGCCTTCTGGAAGGAGTCCCAGAACTTAGAAGTGAAAATGGTTCCACGATCTAAAGATATCAATTGTGGAATGCTGTGCAAAGAGACAATCCTGGAGGTGTATAGTTTTGCCAGCTGAGCTGCTGTGATGGATTCTTTGATTGGAAGGAAATAAGCCACTTTTGTAAGCTTGTCAATGACAACGAAAATAGCATCATTCCCATGCTTGGACTTAGGAAATCCAGTAATGAAGTCCATCTCAATATGGTCAAACTTCCATTCTACAATAGCAAGATGTTGGAGGAGACCACCTGGCCGTTGGTGTTCTGCTTTCACCCTTCGGCAAACATCACATTCATTCACGAATTGACCAATTTCTCGCTTCATTCGTGTCCACCAATACGACTGCTTGAGGTCATGGTACATCTTCATACTTCCAGGATGAATGGAAAGAAGAGAATTGTGCGCCTCCTTCATTATGACCTTCCTTAGATCACCTTTAGGAACCATAATCCAGTCCTCAAAGAATAGAGTGTCCTTGTCATCAATCCGATAGCACATGTATTTGGGTTGGCTCTTGGCAATACCATGTTTCACCTTCTTCACCATGGTATCCAGGAGTTGTGCCACACGAATTTGATCTTCCAAAGTAGGAGAGACTAGAAGGTTGGCAAGAAAGTCTTGAGGAACAACTTGGAGGTTTAGTTTGCGGAAAGCTTCACAAAGGTCCGGTTGGAAGGGCTTGAGAATTAAGCTATTGCAATAAGCCTTCTTGCTCAAAGCATCTGCAATGACATTGGCCTTGCCTGGAGTATATTCAATACTCAGATTGTATTCTTGAATCATTTCGACCCATGGAGTCTTCCTGAGGTTGAGGTTGGGTTGAGTGAAGATATACTTGAGGCTCTTATGATCTGTGAAAATGTCCACTTTCCTTCCCCACAAGAGATGTCTCCACATTAACAATGCATGAACAACTGACGCCAACTCAAGATCGTGAGTGGGGTAGTTCCTTTCGTTGGGCTTCAACTAGCGAGAGGTATAGGCCACAACTTTATTCTCTTGCATTAACACTGCGCCGAGACCTTGTAAGGAGGCATCACAGAAAACTTCGAATGGCTTGGATTCATCAGGAGGAGTTAAGACAGGAGCTGTGACTAGCTTCTCTTTGAGGGTGTTGAAAGCAACGTCACATTCAGGTGTCCAGACATACTTAACATGCTTCTGGAGGAGGTTGGAAAGAGGCTTTGCAATCTTTGATAAATTATAAATGAATCTTCGACAATAGCTTGCAAGCCCAAGAAAACTGCGGAGCTGCTTGACATTCTGAGGAGGTTCCCAATTCAAAATTGCAGACACCTTCTCGGTATTAACAGCGATGCCCTTGGCGGAGATGATATGACCAAGGTAAAGAACCTCATCAAGCCAGAACTCACACTTGGAAAACTTCCGCATAGAATTGATGCTCTCTAAGCTTGTCAAGCACCAATCTCAAATGCTTGGCATGATCCTCCTTATTCTTGGAGAAGACCAAGATATCATCGAGATACACCAGGACGAAATCATTTGTGTAGGGGTTGAATATGAAGTTCATCATGCGAGAGAACATTGGAGGAGCATTGACAAGGCCGAAAGACATGACAATATGTTCATAAGAACCATAGCTTGTTCTGAATGCTGTCTTGGGAATATCTTGCTCACGAATGTGAATCTGATGATAACCCATACGGTGGTCAAGCTTGGAGAATACTTTAGCACCTTTAAGTTGCTCGAATAGCTCATTGATGTTGGGAAGTGGATACTTGTTTTTTATTGTCTTCTTGTTCAATGGATGGTAGTCGACACAAAGTCGGTCCGTTCCATCCTTCTTCCGGACAAAAAGAACACCATAACCCCATGGAGATGAACTCAGTCTGATCAGACCCATATGCTCTTGTTCATTGAGTTGTTTCTTCAACTCCTCTGGTCCAAGCTTGTAAGGATGCTTGCAAACGGGTTCCGTACCAGGCTTAAGATCGATAACTAATTCAACTGGATGGTGAGGAGGCATTCCCGGAAGCTCTTCTAGAAAGGCGTCTTGGTATTCACAAATGACTGGAATCTGAGAGATGCCATTCAACTTGCCCTTCTCATTGAGATAAAACAGTCGAATGGTTTCATCCTGAGTGGCATAGATGATCACATCCTCAGAAGAGTGTGTCAATTAAATCTCTCTGGCAGCACAATCAAGCTGAGCCTTGTGCTTAGAAAGCCAGTCCATCCTGAGAATTAGATCAATATCCGAGTCTCCAAGAACAATTGGAGAAGACAGAAATTTATAGTTTCCCATCTTGATAATGGAATCCTGAACGAATACTCGAGAAGTCATTTGTTGAGCCGGATAAACAATATACAAAGATCTCGGCAATACTTGAGTGACCAAATCATGCATAGCCACAAAAGGTCTTGAAATGAAAGAATGCGATGCACCAGAATCGAATAAAACTTTTGCAGGAAAGTCATTAACAGGAAGATTACCCATGATCACTTCTGAAGAATCCTCTGCCTGAGCTGCGTTCATCATGTTCACCTTTGCAGACATGGAATTATGCTTGACCACTGCATTGCTGGGAGATCTCACGGGAGGAGGAGGCGGAAGGCGCCTTTGGTTGAAGCATTTGTTTGCATAGTGCCCTTTCCGCTGACACTTATTGCAAGTCATCTTTTAGAGCGGACGATGATAAGGAGAACTTGCCCTTGGATCTTGAGATTGAGCTTTGTTCTGATAGCCTGGGTTGGGTGGGTGGGAAGATCCATTGCCACCTTTGCTCTTCTACTGGTAGGGCTGGCGAAATGTAGGAGGAGGCAGAAGCCAGAACTTCTGTTGCATAGCTGTCACTTGTGAGGAAATAGAAGATTGAACTGCATCCCTGACTCTCATCCTAGAAGGCTCACACTTGAGATGAGCAGATTCTTGCTTTGGTGCCATGTTGTAGAATTGATCGAACTTAGTCGGCTCAAGAAGCACGAGAGCTAACTATAGATCTTCTCTGAGGCCACCTCTGAATTGATCAATCATACTCTTTTCATTAGGAACATCTTGTTTAGCGAAGCGAGCAAGTTTCTGAAACTAGATATTGTATTGGTACACGGACATGCTACCTTGCTTGAGATGGCGGAACTCCTCACGCTTTCTCTCAGCAACACTTGGTGGGATATGATGAGCTTTGAAGTCTCGGCGGAAATCATCCCAGGTAATCACACGACCTCCTCTGGAATCATATTGTTGATACCACTCAGCAGCTTGGTCCTTGAGTTGAAACGAAGCAAACTTGACAAAGTCCTCAGGCCTGACATTGCTACATTCAAAATGCTTGCAAGGGCCACGAAACAAGAGTTAGGGTTGGTTTCAAACCCCTCCTGCCAGCTAGGGTTGGTTTCGGACCCCTCCTCCAAGGGCCACGAAATTCCCCCCTCTCTCCTCCATATATACAACCCTTAGGGCATCGTTTATACTTTGGGTTTTGTTTAGATTAAAGTTCGCCATAGCTACAACTTCACGTACTTCGTTTGTGTTCAACAACCACACAAAGGCGTCATAGAGCTCCACCGTGATCAATAAACCTTTACTCCTATATTCGCAATATCCCGATTGCAATCTTAGTTTCTTGCTTGTTCTTCATTTGCCTACAGGAAACAGACCTTCATGGTCAGGTTGATTGTGCTCCGGGGTGGTCAATAACCTCTCGGAGTTGGTTTAGCAATTGCTAAGGCGTGACGTCCTTGCACGTTCATAGTTAGATCGTCAAAGTCGAATTCCTCCAAAACAATAGCCACCATCTCATCGAAAGATGGGACACCTTTGCCTCTATCATGTGGTATCAGATTTACAGGTTGCTCGATGAGATTTTCCCATTTTTCATACTTTATATCGAGTATGTTCTTCATACCTACACTCCATGAAAAAGCCACAAAACAATTAGGGTTAGTTCATCATATCTAAACCAGTCTGAGCCTTTGCATAGTCTTTTAACTATTTTGCTTTGTTGAATTTGCGGTTGCATCGTCGTGTCTAGTTGCTGGTCTTAGAGTCTAGTCTTTTAGAGTTTCGAGTTCTGGTCATAAGTTTTCACACCGCCGCCGCACCATCATCATCGCCCCTGCCATCTACCACCACCGCTTATCCGCAACCAATCCATCTCCATATACCATCACCAATCCGTATCCATATACCACCACCAATCCGTATCCATATACCACCACCGCTGACATATCTTACCATCATATATCCACCACCAGTCCTAGTTCTTATCATATTAGGTTTGTTTTCGAGATCCATCTAATTTCCGATTCGTGTTTCCTTGCCTGAGTAGCTTTAAAAAAAGGGTCTAGAGACCCCCAGGCAATTATTAGGCCAAAATTCCGGCCACCGAAAATATTTTTTCCCTATCCTATATTGAGGATTTTCTGAGTCTTTTGAGACACTCGCCATCATAGTGATTTTTTGTCGCACTTTTTCATCGTCGCTGCCCTGATTTCCGAAAAAAATTGTCAACAAAATTTCATGTCCATCCTATCATTTTGACCTGGGAAGAGTTTTGAGACACTCGCCATTGTAGTGATTTTTCACAAAAAAGAGAGGAGCGCAAAAAAGAGAGGGCGAAAAAAATTCTAGAGTGTGCTTTTCCCTTGTTTACGGGCAGCGCCGTGATTTTTTTAGTGTTCTAGGCTCGCGTCTCTAGCATGGTCTAGCCTAGGACCAGAATAGTACCGTCGTTGAGCGTTTATTCAAGTTTGCATCTCTGAATTGATTATTGCTAATCTTTTTGCTACGATATTATAGGCCTTCCAAGCTCCACATAAATCTATGTCCTACATTCGACTCTCCCTGATAATCACTCTATCCAAGCTTTGAGAGTTTGGCAACATCGGTTGCCGATCACCGCCAGCTGTTGGGTAAGAACTGGTAAGAATTTGTGATTTGCTTGACAGATTTGTGACACCCACCACCACCTTTTTCTAGTAGTCTGTAGGATCATATTCTTTTGTGTTTCTATTATTGCTAACCATGGAAGGATCACAAGTCTATGAGACTGACTGCGAGAACATGATGAATAAGGAGTTGCATGATAAATTTTAGCGAATGATGACTGAATAGGTGCAAGATGTGCTGAACAATTTTGAAGAGGCCATGGATAATATAATTGTCTTTGAGAAGACACTCGAAACAAAGCTCGATAACAGTTTTAATGAACTGCTTCCATGTCTTCCACAACCACCACCGGCTGCACCTACCGCACCTCTGCAACAGCAACAACAACAACAACAACGACGACAACAACAACAACAACAACAACAACAACAACAACAACAACGACGACGACTACCTCAACATCGTGAAATAGCCCTCCGCCAAGCGAACCGTGTCCCTCTTGAGCCTAGCCAAACTGTTGGTGCTACTGTTGATACTTCTGTGGCTCCTGCTACTGATGTGGAGGAGGTTGATTATTCGGGAGATTACAAGGATGAGGTTGATCAAAATCATAACTACATGCAACCACCAGCACCACAACCACCAGGTCATCCACATGCAAGTAATGGCAATGGTAGGGCTCCCCATCAGTAACGAGATCATGACCATCTCCCTAAACTAAAATTGAATATTCCACCATTTGAGGCTACATATGTTCCTGATAGATATCTTACTTGGGAGTTAGAAACCGAAGAACGTTTTACATGTTTAGAATAACCCAAGGAGAGACGTGTTGCTGCTGCACTTTGTGCTTTCACTAGTTTTGCTTGTGTGTGGTGGTCTGAACATCGTAGATTATATCCGAATAATATTCGAACTACTTGGGCTGATTTGAAAACGGATATGCGTACTTGTTGGGTTCCACCATATTATCAACATGAATTACTTCAAAAATTGCAGCATTTAAGACAAGGAAAAAAATTTGTAGAAGAATATTATCATAAATTACAAACTGGTATGATTCGGTGTGGTATTGTTGAGGGTAATGAAGCTATGTTTGCACGTTTTATGGGTGGATTAAATAAAGATATTCAGACCATTCTAGAGTATAAGGAATATAATAATATTACTCATTTATTCCATCTTGCTTGCAAAGTTGAACGTGAAGTGCATGACCGATAGGAATTGGCGCGAACTAACTTTTCTGTAGGTCGATCTTCATCATGGACACTGCATGCATCCTCTACTTCCACACGTTCTGCTGCACCGGTGCCTCCGTCAGCTGTCACTGCCAACCATGACACTAGAAAGCAGGCACAACCACCACTATCTGCCAAGAGCACACCTTCTGGGCCAGCACATAGCTCTTCTTCATCCATGGCATCAACAGGGCAAACACATGATATTATTTGTCATCGTTGCAAAGGGGGAGGTCATTATGCGAGACAATGCCCATCTAAGCGTGTGATGATTGTTACTGAGGATGGTGGGTATGAGTCCGCTAGTGACTATGATGAGGAGACCTTGGCTCTTATTACAAGTGAAGAACACAGTGGAGATGGTTCTGATCATGAGACGCAATACATGGCTGCTGAAGATGCTGATAGGTATGAATGTTTACTTGCTCAATGTGTTTTGAGTGTGCAGGTTACACAAGCTGAGCAAAATAAGAAGCATAATTTGTTCCATACAAAGGGAGTTGTGAAGGAACGTTCTGTTCGCATCATCATAGATGGAGGGAGCTGCAACAACTTGGCTAGGATGGAGATGGTGGAGAAGCTATCTCTCACCACAAGACCACATCCACATCCTTACTACATCCAATGGTTCAACAACAGCGGCAAGGTTAAGGTAACATGTATTGTTCATGTGCATTTTAGTATCTCCACGTATGCTGATTATGTTGATTGTGTTGTGGTACCTATGCAAGCATGTTCCTTATTACTTGGTAGACCATGGCAATTTGATAAAAATTCTTTACACCATGGTAGAACCAATCAGTATACTTTTGTTCATAAGGACAAATATATTACATTGCTTCCTATGACTCCTGATTCCATTTTGAAAGATGATATTAATAGAGCTAATAAAGAAAAACAGGAGAAACATAAGACTGAAAATCAGATTGTGGCAAAAGAATTTGAGCAAAAAATGAAGCCTAATAATAAACCATCTAGTGTTGCTTTTGAAATTAAATTGAAAAGTCCATGTTTACATGCCACCAAATCTGATATAGATGATCTAGATTTCAGCAAATCTGTTTGCTATGCTTTTGTGTGCAAAGATGCGTTATTTTCTTTCGAGGATGTACCTTCCTATTTGCCTCCTGCTGTCACTAACATTTTGCAGGAGTTTACTGACGTCTTTCCACAAGACGAGCCACCGGGATTACCAACTATTCCAGGGATTGAGCATCAGATTGACTTAATTCCCGGTGCTTTCGCTTCCTAACTGTGCGCCATACCGTACCAATCCAGAGGAGACAAAGGAGATTATGCGCCAAGTACAGGAGATGCTCGACAAAGGGTATATACACGAATCTCTTAGTCCTTGTGTTGTTCCTATTATACTAGTGCCAAAAAAGATGGTACATCACGTATGTGTGTTGATTGTAGTGGCACTAATAATATTACTCTTCGTTATCGTCATCCTATTCCTAGGCTAGATGACATGCTTGATGAATTGAGTGGCTCTACAATATTCTCCAAAGTTGATTTGCATAGTGGATACCATCAAATTCGTATTAAATTGGGAGATTAATGGAAACAACATTTAAAACTAAGTTTGGATTATATGAGTGGTTAGTCATGCCTTTTAGGTTAACTAATGCACCTAGTACTTTCATGAGATTAATGAACGAACTTTTATGTGCTTTCATTGGACAATTTGTGGTAGTCTATTTTGATGATATACTGATTTATAGCATATCTTTGGAGGAACATTTGGAACATTTACATGCTGTTTTTATTGCTCTACGCGATGCATGTTTGTTTGGTTACCTTGGGAACTGCACCTTCTGCACCGATCGAGTATCTTTTCTTAGCTATGTTGTTCTCCACAGGGAATTGAAGTTGATAAAGCCAAGATTGAAGCTATTGAGAGTTGGCCGTAGCCCAAAACGTTCACACAAGTCAGGAGTTTTCTTGGCCTCACTGGATTCTATAGGCATTTTGCGAGAGATTTCAGCACCATTGCTGCACCTCTCAATGAGCATACAAAGAAGGATGTACCTTTTGTTTGGGGTACCACACAGGAAGAAGCCTTCACGGTATTGAAAGATAAGTTGACACATGCTCCTTTACTCCAACTTCTTGGTTTTAATAAGACTTTTGAGCTTGAGTGCGATGCTAGTAGAATTGGATTAAGAGGTGTGTTATTACAAGATGGCAAACATGTTGCATATTTTTCTGAAAAATTGAGTGGGCCTAGTCTGAATTACTCTACTTATGATAAAGAATTATATGCTCTTGTTCGGACTTTAGAGACATGGCAACATTATTTATGGCCCAAAGACTTTGTTATACATTGTGATGATGAATCCTTGAAACATATTAAAAGTCAAGTAAACTGAATCATAGACATGCTAAATGGGTTGAATTCATTGAGACTTTCCTTATGACATTAAACACAAGAAGGGTAAAGAAAATGGTATTGCTAATGCATTGTCTCGTCGCTATACTATGCTTTCACAACTTGACTTCAAAATATTTGGTTTGGAGACCATCAAAGATCAATATGTGCATGATGCTGATTTTAAAGATGTAATACATAATTGTAAAGAAGGAAGAACATGGAACAAGTTCATCGTTAATGATGGATTTGTGTTCCGTCCTAACAAGCTATGCATTCTAGCTAGCTCTGTCCGTCTTTTGTTGTTGAAGGAGGCGCATGGAGGAGGATTAATGTGACACTTTGGCGTGAAGAAGACGGAGGACGTACTGGCTACACATTTCTTTTGCCCAAAGATGATACTGGATGTTGAGCATTTTGTTGCTCGCTGCACTACATGTCAAAAAGCTAAGTCACGACTCAATCCTTATGGTTTATATATGCCTTTGCCTGTACCTAGTTTTCCTTGGGAGGATATATCTATGGATTTTGTTTTAGGTTTACCTCAAACAAAGAAGGGGAGGGATAGCATATTTGTTGGCGTTGATACTTGAAAATGGCACACTTTATACCATGTCATAAAAGCGATGATGCTGTTAATGTTGCTGATTTGTTCTTTCATGAAATTATTCGCCTGCATGGTGTGCCAAATACTATTGTTTCAGATCATGATACCAAATTTCTTAGCCACTTTTGGAGATGTTTATGGGCTAAATTGGGGACTAAACTTCTTTTTAGTACTACTTGTCACCCCAAACTGATGGACAAACTGAAGTAGTCAATAGAACATTGTCTACTATGCTTAGGGATGTTTGAAGAATAATAAGAAAACGTGGGAAGAATGCTTGCCTCGTAGTAAATTTGCTTATAATCGTTCATTGCATTCTACTACTAATATGTGCCCTTTTGAAATTGTGTATGGTTTCCTACCTTGTGTGCCTATTGATTTGTTGCCACTTCCATCTTCGGAAAAGGTTAATTTTGATGCTAAAGAACGTGCTAAATTGATTTTAAAAATGCATGAGTTAACTAAGGAAAACATTGGGCGTATGAATGCTAAATATAAACTTGCTGGAGATAACGGTAGAAAACATGTTGTGTTTGCACCTCGAGATCTTGTTTGGTTATATTTGCGTAAGGATAGATTTCCTAATTTGCGCAAATCAAAGCGAATACCACGTGCTGATAGTCCTTTTAAGGTGATAGAGAAAATAAATGATAATGCATATAAACTTGAGCTGCCTGTAGATTTTGGGGTTTGTCCCACTTTTAACATTGCGGATTTGAAGCCTTATTTGGGTGAGGAAGATGAGCTTCCGTTGAGGACGACTTCATTTCAAGAAGGGGGGATGATGAGGACATCAATACCATTGTTACACCCACAGCCCCTACTACTATACATACTGGACCAATTACTAGACCTCGCGCACGCCAATTGAATTACCAGGTACTTTCGTTTCTTGGTAACGATTCTAATGTTCATGAGAATATGATGTTGCCTAAATTGGATATGTTTATTCTGCTTACAAATGAAGGGCCTAGCTTGGACAAGACAGATGAACCTTAGAGAAAGTTCAAGCATGGAGATGATGGCATGCGCAAGGGGAACAAGAACGGAGTTACAAGTGATGATTCCAGGACTTTGAAGCCACCATAATGAGTGCATGAAGGCTTGGACGAAATATACAAGACGCCACTTCATAAATTTCGTCCACAGGCTATTCTAGGTGCTGCGTCACCCTATTTTTGGGCCAGGGCCATGTAATTTCGAAATACTTGATTATAGGCTGTTTTTAGAGTCTGTATGTGTGGGTAAACAAGAGTTAGGGTTGGTTTCGGACCCCTCCTCCAGGGCCACGAAATTCCTCCCTCTCTCCTCCATATATACAGCCGTTAGGGCGTCGTTTAGACTTTGGGTTTTGTTTAGATTAAAGTTCGCCATAGCTGCAACTTCACATACTTCCTTTGTGTTCAACGACCAGACAAAGGCGTCATAGAACCCCACCATGATCAATAAAGCTTTCCTCTTATATTCGCAATATCCAGATTGCAATCTTAGTTTCTTGCTTGTTCTTTGTTTGCCTGCAGGAAACAGACCTTCGTGGTCAGGTTGATCATGCTCCGGCGTGGTTAATAACCTCTCGTAGTTGATTTAGCGATTGCTAAGGCGCGACGTCCTTGCACGTTCATAGTCGGATCGTCAAAGTCGACTTCCTCCAAAACGATGGCCACCATCTCATCGAAAGACGGGACACCTTTGCCTCTATCACTAGAAGAGGGACAAATCATGGGCTTTTATTGGAAAAAGCTTTGTAAAAATGAAGTGTGTGGATTGACTTCGGTCATAAGTTTACCCATGGGTGACGAGGTCAAAGTTACAAAGAAGGGTGATGATGGATACTCAAGTGCGATAATTAATTATGTGCTCTACAGGGCACACGGTTGAAGAAACCAACTGTGTGCAGTAATGTCAAAGATCGCAGTAGAGTTAGCTATACAGATTGTGTCATTACTGCAGGGTGCTGCTAACGCAAAACTACGATCAGAGACCCTTCGACTAAAATGTGTGTGATGCAATAATCACAAATGGTGGTGTAACAAACCATCAAAAAGGTGCAAAACATTTGTGATGGAGGATGCATCAACCACGATTCGAATTTTAGTTGTGTGTGTGATGCAGGGCATACGGTTCAGTTCAATTAACTGTTTGCAATGAGGAGGAACAAAATAAATGAGCAGCTAGATGAAGGTGTGTGCAATATACATCATGTGGTTCACTCGGATGAACTGTTTGTGATTAGGAAACACAAAAGAAATGGTCAGCCAGATCAAGGTGTGTGCGATATACGGCATGCGGTTTAATCGGATGAACTATTTGCGTTGAGACAAGAGAACATAAACTATTCAATATATCAAGATGTGTGTGATACGTGGCAAACATGTCTGTAATCAGAAATGTGTGCGAAGACCGATAACACAGACGATTGCTTCTAATATGACGTATGTGATATGCTCTGTCTATACAACATCTATTGGCCATTGGGGGACGGGCGGTCATCTGGATACGCCATAAGGATGCGAAGAGGCATCCTATATCAGCAAGAACTTGTTGTTCCACCAGTAGATCATGCAAGAGAACTCTCAAGTTAAGTGTGCTCAGGCTGGAACAGCCATCGGATGGGTGACTGGATGGGAAGTTGTGTTGATGTTAAATTAGCTGATAGGATGGGTTGTATTTGTCAAATTAAATGACTGATATGACCCATCCCATGATTTAATTTAACCTCGAGGTCCTTGTTTTTTTATTTTTTTATTTTTTAACACATGTTAAAGAAGGTCTACCGCATTACATTTTGACAATGTGCGATACGTGGCATATAGTTGATCCATCCTGTTTGTGATGGAATAAGCCGTGTTTCTTGTGGGCAAACGCTTGCTAGTATTCAACCATTTGTGATTGATGAATTCATCACCGATGGGTTCCCTAGTGTGGTTCGTGTTCATCTGATCATTATCTACTTCTTGTGCTAGCTCAATGTTCCTTCTATGCTAAGGTTCCATTAATTGATGGGGTTTTATGAACACGCCACCATTTCCTGCCATTTCCTCACCTGTTTCCCGCCACCCAGCGATATTGCACATAAACCTAGGTGGCGTGCGACGCAGAGAGGCGACAAGTGTTGCCTGTAGCACATCCACCTTTTCCAAGCATGCCAACCCACCAAAGCGCCACCTCTGCCATCAACCTCGTCGACGAGGAAAATGAGAAGGCACCACGGCCCATCGAGGCCGAGGCGCTCCCCGGCAACACGATGGGCGACGCCCTGATGCGCGTCATCGCCAGGGTTGAGCAGACCTTTGGCGCATGGCGCTTGAGCGCCATGGATCAAGATAGGCATGTCAGCACCGACAAGCTGCTGCTCAATGCACAACATGATCGATGGAGCGCCCCAGAGCAAGCTAGGAAAGTCCGTGCCGATAGGATGCATCTCACTGCATGGCGAGACCGTTGGAGCGCCGCAGAGCGAGAGGCACGGCGCGCCGCACAGCAAGAGCGGATCCATCAGTGCTTTCCTGCTATCAACACGGCATCACAGCTGGGTACACGTCCCATCAGTACCCCCATTCCTCGCCAAGAGTGGGCAGAGGCCCTCAGCGCCATACTTGCACCAGAGGCCAGCCGTGTCGTACTTGCACTGGATGCCTGTCGTGCCATTCACATGGGTCGCATCGTTCGCCTTGTCCGTGGCGCACCGCACAACAAGAGCTGATCCATCGGCACTTGTCTGCTGTCGACACAACATCACATCTGGGTACACGTCCCATCAGTACCCCCATTCCTCGCCAGGAGTGGGCAGAGGCCCTCAGTGTCGTACTTGCATTAGAGTCCGGCTGCGCCATACTTGCACTGGGCGCCCGCCTCGCCATTCGCATGGGTCACGCTGTTCACCTTGTCCGCGGCCCGCTCGATGCCAACGCGTTGGTCGGTAGGCTCGACCGCCTCCTTGGCCTAGGTGTCCACTTGGGCGCAGTAGAGGAACATGGCCGTCACATCCTCGAGCTAGTTATCTCCGATGAAATAGCCAACTTGGAGCTCGAGACCGTGCTCCAGATGTAACACGAGCGTGTCGACCGCTTGGACGAATGCCTGCATGAGTTCAGGCAGAGCCAAGACCTACCATAGGCAAGGGTTGCTGGTCATGGTCTCATGGATGCATTTTATTTTGTCGAGTCATTTCGACATGGATAGCTATGTATTCACAGCAATCATAATACTTCTCTATTTATTCCTTTGTTTCAATGTGTGTACTCTGTTTTCCGTTCTTATATGTTCTGTTTCAATGTGTGTATACCCGTTTTCCATTCTGTATATGTGGATGATAACATCTAGATTCAAATTAGTATAAAAAAGATTGAAAATTGAATTCATAATATTGCTATGTTTATTCTTCTGTTTGAATGTGTGTACTCTGTTTTCCGTTCTTATATGTTCTGTTTCGATGTGTGTGTGTATATGCTTTCCATTCTGTATATGTGGATGATAATAGCTTGATACAAATTAGTATACAAAAATAGATAGAAAATATAATTCATAATATATATTAATTGTTCATTAGTTCATCACAGAATATATATATATATATACATATATAATATCATCACATATACGTGATGATACTTAACTACTAGGTACAATGCATAAAATTGAAAACGAACAATACTAAAACTAATAATCCCTCCTGGGGCCAGTATTCTGGCAGGCCCTCGCTAGCAGCTCCCTGGTGCGTGGCGTCTTCCCAATGCGAAGGCAGCACTCTGCCTCCTCGGCCTCACAATGCTTGATGTACCGATGTGCCTCTTGCCATTTCATTGGGGTGCCCACTGGAGCTCCTTGTCGGTGGGCTGACGCTTATCGGCCCACAGCCACGCCGCGATGAGGTTCCCAGTGCCTATGACCTTCCTCGCGAAGTACCCGTCTTCGTACACCCCCTCCGCACGACGACGCCCCCCCAATCTCCACCGCCTCCTTTTTCCAAGCGGCATAACAGGCTTCACAAGCCACCTGGTACCTGGCTTCCTCCTCCACCATCTCCTTGAACGTCACTTGCCTATCTTTCTTAGCCGGTGGCAGCGACTTCCATAGACAAGGATTGTACTGGCCCCAAAACCAATACAAAGTTGGGGGGGGGGGTCCGGCGCAACCTCATTTGGCGGTGCATAGGGGTTCTCGGGGGGCGGCGACTCCTCGTCGGCGTGTGGGAAGACCAGCGGCGGCATGGCAGAGATTTGAGAGAGGGAGAGAGGGCGAGCGATGGGAGGATGTAGATGTGAATGCAGGCGGGACGACGTGAGCAAGGTAGTATTTATTATCGGCTGAAATCTAGATCAACCAGAACAGTACACACGTCGGTCGCCAGAATTTATGAGCACTATAGTTTGAATTACACATGATTCCCGCAGCAAAATCCGTGTGTGAACATAATAGCTGACGGCTTCCAATATAGAACCGTGTCTGATTAATGATCCCCACAACTCACCTACCAAAATCTCGAGCTGCGAGATAGAGAGCCAATCGTGTGGGGGCCGGTTGTCTTCCCAGATCTTTACATTTTCTTTTTTGAACAACATATATTTACATTGTCTGATGATTTTTTACCTCGCACACAAGTACACAAAAATATGATTTTTCAAACCATTATGGTTCCGCGTTGCATGTAGATGTAGTAAAAATTTGAATTACGGTCATTAAATGGCTAGAAAATCACTTAAATGTCTTTAAAAGGTCAAATGACCCCTGAAATTTTCCAAATTTTCACACGACAGTTGTATTAGTGCACATTAAACGTAGATAAAAAATTTGAAGGCCGTAAGGGGAAGGTATCTCCCATTCGTCATCAAACTTGCATTGTTCCCTCTCGGAACCACGAACCTTCTAGTGAGTTGCTCCAGTTTGTGAGGGGTGTGTGTCCAAACTTTCGTCAAACAGGCCAATTTTTTTACCACATCATCTTGGTGGCATGACATTACATCAAGCAAGGTTTCATATTTTTCTGATCATTTTTAATTTTTTGGAATTAAAATGCCATGGCACTCCATGCATGTGCCCATGCCGTGAAACCAATATGTTTGAAAATTCATCTATTTTACTGCACATGGAATTAACTCGCACAGAAGTACACAAATATGATTTTTCAAACCGTTATGGTTAGCCGTTGTATGTAGATGTAGTTCATATTTGAATTACAGTCATTAAATGGCTAGAAAATCACTTAAATGTCTTTAAAATGTCAAATAACCACTAGAATTTTCCAAATTTTCATAGTACAGTTGTAGTTGTGCACGTTAAACGTAGAAAAAAATTGAAGGCCATAAGAGGAAGCTATCTCCTATTCGCATCAAACATGCATTGTTCCCTCTCGGAACCATGAGACTTCTAGTGAGTTGCTTCGGTTTGTGAGGGATGTGTGTCCAAACTTTCGTCACACATGCCAATTTTTTTACCACATCATCTTGGTGGCATGACATTTCATCAAGCAAGGTTTCATGTTTTTCTGATGATTTTTTAATTTTTTGGAATTAAAATGCCATGGCACTCCATGCATACATATGCATGTGTCCATGTCGTGAGACCAGTATGTTTGAAAATTCCTTCTAATTTACTACACATGGAATTAACTCGCACACAAATACACAAATATGATTTTTCAAACCGTTATGGTTAGCAGTTGCATGTAGATGTAGTTCAAATTTGAATTACGGTCGTTAAATGGCTAAAAATCATTTGAATGTCCTTAAAAGGTCAAATGACCCCTAAGATTTCCCAAATTTTCACATGACAGTTGTATTAGTGCACGTTAAACGCAGAAAAAAATTGAAGGCCGTAAGAGGAAGCTATCTCCCGTTCATCATCAAACATGCATCGTTCCCTCTTAGAACGACGAACCTTCTAGTGAGTTGCTCCAGTTTGTGAGGGGTGTGTGTCCAAACTTTCGTCAAACATGCCAATTTTTTTACCACATCATCTTGGTGGCATGACATTACATCAAGCAAGGTTTCATATTTTTCTGATCATTTTTAAATTTTTGGGAATTAAAATGCCATGTCACTCCATGCATACATATGCATGTGTCCATGTCGTGAGACCAATATGTTTGAAAATTCCTTCTAATTTACTGCACAAGGAATTAACTCGCACACAAGTAAACAAATATGATTTTCCAAACCGTTATGGTTAGGCATTGCATCTACATGTAGTTCAAATTTGAATTACGGTCATTAATTGGCTAGAAAATCACTTACATGTCTTTAGAAGGTCAAAGAACCCCTAGAATTTTCGAAACTTTCACATTATAGTTGTTGTAGAGCACATTAAACGTAGAAACAATTTGAAGGCCATAAGAGGACGGTACCTCCCGTTCGTCATCAAACATGCATTGTTCCCTCTCGGAACCACGAGCCTTCTAGTGAGTTGCTCCGGTTTGTGAGGGGTGTGTGTCCAAACTTTCATCAAACATGCCTATTTTTTACCATATCATCTTGGTGACATTACATCAAGCTATGTTTTTTAATTTTTGGGAATTAAAATGCCATGTCACTCCATGCATACATATGCATGTGTCCATGTCGTGAGACAAATATGTTTGAAAATTCCTTCTAATTTACAGCACATGGAAATTACACGCACACAAGTACACAAATATGATTTTTCAAACCGTTATGGTTAGTCATTGCATGTATACGTAGTTCAAATTTGAATTATGGTCATTAAATGGCTAGAAAATCACTTAAATGTCTTCAAAAGGTCAAATGACCCCTAGAATTTTCCAAATTTTCACGTTACAATAGTAGTAGCGCACGCTAAACATAGAAAAAAAATTGAAGGCCGTAAGAGGAAGCTATCTCCCGGTCGTCATCAAACATGCATTGTTCCCTCTTGGAACCACGAGCCTTCTAGTGAGTTTCTCCGGTTTGTGAGGGCTGTGTGTCCAAACTTTCCTGAAACATGCCAATTTTTTTACCACATCATCTTGGTGGCATGATATTACATCAAGCAAGGTTTCATGTGTTTCTGATATTTTAAAAAAAAATCGAACTAAAATGCCATGGCACTCCATCCATACATATGCATGTGTCCATCTCGCGAGACAAATATGTTTGAAAATTTCTTCTAATTTACTGCACATGGGATTAACTCGCACACAAGTAAACAAATATGATTTTTCAAACCGTTATGGTTAGCGATTGCATGTAAATGTAGTTCAAATTTGAATTACGGTCATTAAATGGCTAGAAAATCACTTAAATGTCTTCAAAAGGTCAAATGACCCCTGAAAATTTCCAAATTTTCACATGACAGTTGTATTAGTGCATGTTACACGTAGAAAAAAATTGAAGGCTGTAAGAGGAAGCTATCTCCCATTCGTCATCAAACATGCATTGTTCTCTCTCTGAACCACGAGCCTTCTAGTGAGTTGCTCCATTTTGTGAGGGGTGTTTGTCCAAACTTTCGTCACACATGCCAAATTTTTTACGACATCATCTTGGTGGCATGACATTACATCAACCAAGGTTTCATGTGTTTTTGATATTTTTAATATTTTTGGAATTTAAATGCCATGGCACTCCATGCTTAATTGTGTCATAGCCGTTAGACCAATATGTTGGAAAATTCCTTCGAATTTACTGCACATGGAATTAAATCACACACAAGTACACAAAATATGACTTTTCAAGCCGTTATGGTTAGCTGTTTCCTGTACATGTAGTTCAAATTTCAATTACGGTCATTAAATGGCTAGAAAATCACTTAAATATCTTAGGTCAAATGACCCCTCAAATTTTCCAAAATTTGACATGACAGTTGTATTAGTACTATAAATTTTCTCGTACATTTAAAACACGATTCGTTGCCACTTCATTCCAAATCCGTCTTTCATAGCTAATAAAAATATCTAAAACATTACACGAAGTTGTTTTCTAGGAACCATTTGCGAGGAAAATATCTGGGTCTGTTTAAGTCTCCCTCCTTAAGCTTCATCGGCTCGTCTGCTCCAGTGTCGGCAACCCTGGAATCCATGAATCCCGATCCCCATTCTCGCACCCCCTTCTTGCAAAGATGACGTCGTGGAAACGCTTCGTGAAGGCCCGTACGATGGTCGCGTCCCCCCTAAGCACCGCCACTTGCGCCGAGAGCGCGGCGCCTACGCCGAGAGTGCTGCCGCATCTGCATTGAGCGTGGCCACTTCCGCCGAAAGGTTTACTGCGGCAGCCGACAAGGCAGCTGCAACAGCCGAGACGGCTGCAGCTGCCGCTGCGATGGTGGCTGCAAACACCGAGAGCGCTCGAGCTACCGTTTGTGCCGCCAATGTCGCCCTAGCCTGGGTCGAGGCCATCCACGCCAAGATCGAGGACGCACACGCCAAGATATTCCAGGCCACCTCGGACTCCAACATGCAACCCATGTCCGAAAAGGAGGCAGTGGCCATGGAGCACATGTTTCCTCATAAGGTTGCCGAACGGGAGCTGGAGATGCAGGATGCGGCAGAGATCGAGTAGCGCTGGGAGGAGGAGTTGCGCGTGGCCGAGTTCGAGGTAGAGAAGATTCTGTCCGTTGAGGAATCGGTGGTGGAGTACCAACGTGAGCTCTGGCGCATCCACTACTATGAGTACTACAATCTTGAGGGCCGCACCTAGGACGACGACGAGGACGAGGACATGGCCGACTTCAGCAGGGGGGACGCGGAGTCCACCAACGGCGGCATGTCGCCAGGACAAGTCATCGACATCTCATCTCACACCGGCGATGCGTAGGTCGGTGTGGCGGCGGATTTGTTAAAATTATGTGTACTTAGGATTTGTTTTTAATGCTGGTATTTTGTTAGAGCAATGTTTAGGTCAAGTGGCTCTGTTTAATTACTAAAATTGCTTGATACAGTAAGTATGATTTGTCTGCTATACACTCTTTTGTGTGCCCAAATTAGCAAGCAATGTTAAATTATGCAATGACATACCCGGGGAAATTTCCACCAAAATTTGAATTATCAAACTCATCCCATGCGCGTAAAGCAGAAGAATCGTTTGCGATGCACATAATCGTTCAAAGTGAATGGTCCGGCGGCACCGCACACAAAGTTTCCCTCCACATTTCCCAAATTTTGGCCTACCGCCAAAATATCTAGCCCCGCCCTCTCCCCCCTTCCCCACCCCCTTTGCTACCCGACCACAAGTCACATTTCCCCTGTTTCCTCCTTCCTTCATTCCTTCCTTCCTAAGCTATAGCCGATTCCTTGCTCTCGCCGTCTCGCATCCTACCGTCGAGGTCTCCATGGTCTTCTTCAAAGACCTCTCCAGCTGTTCCTCCTCTGGCGACGCCTCCTTCACCACCGGGTATGCCTCTCTTCTCTCTCTCGGGCTATGACTTGGACTGAAGGATTTTTACCCGGCGGTCGATTTGAGTCATTTCTTCCTCTTGTATCTCCCTATGACCATCAGTGGCAACAAATGCAGCGGGGTGGCTGAAGATCTATCTCCTCATTGTCACCATCAATTTCCAAGCGTGAAGCTAGTTGCGTTTGAATCTGTCGATAGTGGGAGGAAGTTTCTAGCATGTGTAGAGAAGGTTAGACCCTTTTTGTTGTTACAAATCATTTGTTATATGTGATTCAGACACTGTCATGGTCCGAACCCATTCATACCACACCTTCAACCAAACGCATCCTAAGACAGTGTCACAGTTTGTACCTAGTTTCTTAAAGTGTTGCCATCTCATCAGCGATGCCATTAGAAAATTATTTGGCAGCGCTTCAGCATTTTTTGGAGCCAACTTTGGTACACACATTCGAGCAGCCAAGCAATAAAATACTAAATCTCTATGGCACGAAGGAACTGGGCATTGGAGTAACTACGTGCTTCAGAGTCTGGGTCCTTGATTTTTTTCTGCCGCATCGGCTCGCCAGTGCATGGCACCAGTGTGAGATGTAGCAACAATTGTCTTTACACCAGTTTTGGCATACATAGTGGACGGCCTTAGTGCTATTAGTTCTATGTTACTAAATCTGTGCATGTACATAGCTATTAGTATCAATTTGCTGTCATCCAAACACTGTCGCTATGCTATTGCAGATATATTTACCTTACTCCTAAAGTATTCAATTTGTTATTTATTGTACATGAGTAAGAACTCGTAGCGTTGTTGTAGTTAATTATAGCTTCTAATATTCCAGAATTTGGTTGTTGTCTCAGTAGCAATTAATTCATTCGCACATTGATCTTTTTGAGACGATATGTCATAATTAACATGTTTCTTCAGTTTTTCAAAATAAGCATTGGTGATTTTCTATGTTTCTATAAACCCATTTCCCCTACAATTGTTACTGATCTAGTTTTAAATATTATAGGATGAACAAAAGTGTTCTTACTTGGAGTGGGTTGATCAAGAGTGGCCACAGTCTTTGAAGATGTGCGTAGCGAAGCTCTGAGCATGTATGAGGAAGAGAACAGAGAAAGTGTTGTCAACGATGAATAATATTTGAAGATGCAGGATAAAAAGAGGAAGGTGGAGAATGAGCTCAGATTTTTTAGTTGGCGAAGGAGGACGCACTTTCCTAGTTGGCCAGTGCAAAACAGGTTCCTACTGGACTGAAAGCAGAGGTGGATAAGACGAGCCTGGATGACCTCTATTAGGGAAATGAATATATTGTTCTTATGAAGTTGAAGTAGTTATATTTTCTACTATGTCGTTTTCATGTACCTATCGTACTGTGATGTTATAATATATTTATGTGCCTGATATGAAATTGGCAAACAGCTATTCGATATGACATGTGAATTTGCGTAATACTGGAATTATTAATTGTAAACTAATAAACCTGCTAAATGTGTCATGGAACTTTGCAAACGGTTCTAGCAGTAAAAGCGTTTGTGGTGGATAGCCCAATGCCACACAGTTATCTTCATCAAATCGTGTGTGATGTAGTTGATAAAAGCAAATAGTTAACCAAGGTAGATTGTGTATGATAGTTACACCTTTCACACACGAGCCTACACATAAAACTGTGTGGGATGTACATACGAACGGAAACATTTTACCTGGATTGACTATGTGGGATGTACATAAGAACAGAAACGTATTCCTTGGATTGACTGTGTGTGCTATACATACCTACGGAAATGTTTTTCTGGGATTCACCGCGTGGGAGGTACATACCTATGGAAATGATTGGGTTTCGATGCCTCGCCCGATCGCACACGAGCTCATTTGATGTCCGAGGAGGGCCTATCCCCAACTATTTCTGGGTCGTGTGCGAAGGACACCCCTATCGCGCACACTCACTTGGCGACGGTTCCAAATGCCGTCGGGGAAAGGGGTTAAAAACCGTTTGTATAGCACCGACGCGTACCAGTGTGTGCTATGAGAACGACAAGGTAAACAGATTCGAGAATGGTTAATAAAATTTAGGTCCATTGCATATTAAGGTCAAAATAGTGCTACCAATATACGAGTCTCATATGATGCCATTTCAACAATTGTACCACAAAAGCTCGAAATATTGCAAGGTTCAAATTCCAGAGTTATATGGCTCAAATTTGAAGATTACAAGGTTCAAACTAATATTAGAAATGAAATTCAGCTCATCAGCTGCAACCGCTCACGTTGATCCGCTGAACATGGATATCAGAGAGGTTCAAACTAATATTACCACTTCTAAGTTTGGTTTCAAAACCTCATAAAGTTTGCAAAGGGGCCAGCTATTGAGAAGTCATTTATGGGGTTGACACAATGACTTCCGATTACTCTATCATCTGAAGTTCCAAAATGAAATTCAGCATTTTCAGAGCCTATTCCATTCTGCCGCAGCCGCCGGTGCTATTCAACAAACCATTCATTTTTGCGCAATAAATGTAGGCAAACCTCATTACCTTCAGCACCCTTGCTCTCACAACAAAGAACATGGTGAATATAATCTCCGGTAAGGTCCCTTGGTTGGAGTTCAAAGTAATTTATGAGAGATGCAGATCTAGGCATTCGACATGATTGTTATATTCTATCACATTATCCACCGATGGGCCTAATCTTATCTGCAAAAGAAGAAAACGTGTTAGTGCCTATATGCAGTTTTGAACACTACTACAGGCCTATTTGGTTTGCAGGATTTGTAAAATGCACTAACATGCCATCTTCGATTCAACATGATTAACATGGGCATTTGATTACAATCTAGAAAATTGCAGCCTTCTTCACAAGAGGTTCGAGTGGATGACAAGTTCCCTAAGAAAACTAGTACAAATGAATCCAAAGGAGAAATGCTTATTGATTGTAACCATATGGATCAAGCAATGAATATGGGGGGGCACATGTATGTACTGAAATCCTTTAAAAAATCCTTCAGAAATCGTAGTACATTGTCATTGTAAACTTGGAAAAAGGTGTCACAAATTGAACTCCCTTATGGTTAACATTTAAGAGGAAAGGAACATCACCTCAATATATAGCTTCTCCAGGCATGGAAAGCATCTCAGGAAACTGACAACTTGCTCTAGGATGGGGCCGACATATTCTAGTGACAAGACCTTCACTGTGCGCAGTTTCCGGTCAAGCTTGTCGAAATCATTTTTTGGATGACAGACGAACATACATCTTCAAAATTAGAAAGAATGTTAATTTCTAGACAGAGAGGTAAAAGGCAGCTGTCAAATGAGTAGCCTACCACTGTCAATTTTGGTGCAGAAATGATGTTGATTCTTGTTGGACTTTCTTGATGAACTACAAGTAATCTCCCAAGTGCAGGTGTGTCATCAATGAGCATACCTTGGTACATATCTTGTGATGTCTTCTTGTCGCACCAGCAACACACATAAATAGTCTAGAGAGTCATGGAGGTGATGTGGAAGCTAGTCAACCCATTGTTCGCCTGAAGACGAAGGTACTTGAGTGCAGTACAGCAACAGAGCAGGTGCTCCATATTACCGTTTGGGAGGAAGACGATGACGAGCTCAAGGTGCTTCAGTCGTGGTAGAATAAGAGCGGGCGCGTCATTAAGGGGGGGGGAATGGCAGTTCCTGAACTTGGCAACGCGCAGCGTGGGTGCAAGGTGGAGCGCGGACGTTGGCAGCAAACGCATATGCCCATCATCAAAAGTGAGCTCCTCGAGTTGATCTAAGGTAGGAGATCAGAACCAGTGGTCAAGCTTGGCTCGGTCCTTGGCGTTGGAATGGAACTTACCCATTCTAAGGCCTCTGGTTGGGCCAGGGTGACTACCGAGGATCTTGGAGAACACATCAAAGCTTTTGCGATAGGCACGACAGAGCTAGCTCGTGGGTGTAGATGAGATCGAGAGGGGTGGAGTTCCATAGGGGGCGCCACCACGGGGAAAGGACGGTTGTCCGCGCCCCATATTTGATTGGGAGCAAGGTGATGATGACTGTCAACATATCATCAAGGAGGTTGCTGATGAAGTGTAGGCCTGCTGGATTCGCTTGCGATTCTTGCTCGCCCCACCTCCGCTTGTTGGCAGCCCCGTTCTCCACTTCCAAAGTCTCCTTGTCAGCGTGGCTTTCTAATAAAAGTGGGAGTACAGGGAATATTTAGTTAAACAGGGCAATAGAAAAGTGTATTGGTAACTAGAAGTTATTAGGTAGGAATATAGTAAGGAAATGGAATAACGATTGGTTGCTTAAATACTATACAATTCAGTTGATATTTCTTGGTAAGTCAACATGCAGATACTTGAAAAGAAAACTTACTTTGAACAAAGTCTGGATGGATAATATCGTCGTGGAAGTTAGCATATATCTCATGACCAGGCTCTTATATGTGCAGTGCAATTTAGTGCCAGCTTTCAGTACATGATGGCATGTAAATATGAGAGTAATCGAAAGAACAATACATCATTAATTTTCCTAATATATAAAGAAGAGGAAAAAAATCCCCTTTGATGTAAATGGTGCATGTGGCACCTTTTATCCAAATGTAGGAATATTTAGAATATGTTCAAGAAAGTAGGCCATGCCAACCGATTTAGGGTGAGATTGAACATACCGTGTGAATCCTCAAGTCATCTGGTATGGTGAGATGGAAGTCCATGGATATCTGGCGGAGGCCGCAAAGTCCTGATGTGTCCGCGCACTATACACTCTATGAATGAAAGAAAACCCTCAAATCAGCCCGAATAAAAATCAATTCAAGCAATTTCGGCTGGGTGATTAAAGGAGCCAGATGAACTGGGATAAGGGATGAGATAATATCTCATTAAATTAGTTACCTTATTGTCCATGAGAAAAAACCCTCAGTGCGTCGGATTCCCCAACCGGGCGGAGCTGCGTCGACCGCGAGCGGCGTCAAGAAAGTCGATGGCGATAGGCGGAGACAAGTGGAAGTAGCGAAATGCGGTGGGGTTTGCCGGCAGCCTGGCGGCGGCGGCAGGCGTCAAGCTAAGTGGTTGCCGCCGCGATAGGTGGTGCAATGCATAGATGCGGAGGAGCTTGAGCAGGTGTGAATGGGGATCGCCGGGGGTGGCTGGCGGGGTGAGGGTTTTTGTGACGTGGGGATGGTGAGGGTTTCCTTTTATCTTTTTTGAATTGGGTGGTGAGGTTTTTCTATCCCACAAACAATTTAGGAGGCAACGGTTTGCTAGAGGCAACCGTGTGTCATTGACCCAACAGGCAAAATGAAAGTCATTGCACACGGTTCCAATTTTGGGAACCGTCTGCGATTGACGTACTACCTCCGTCCTAGTTTATTAGCCCCCTTTGTAATTTGTACCAAATTTTGACCAAATATTTAACTAACAAATGTTTATGCATGTCACCAAAACTTATATCATTGAACACTATGTTCAAATACACATCCAATGATATAATTTTTACTGACCTACACTAACATGTTGTCAGTTAAATCTTTGGTCAAAATTTAACACAAATTACATAGGGGCCAATAAACAAGGACGGAGGTAGATTCCATCAAACCAACTGATTGCATCCATATCCCACATTTAGATATAAGTAAACAATGATTAAACAAACTCAAACATACTCCCTCCATCCGGAAATACTTGTCATCAAAATGAACAAGAGGGGATGTATCTAGATGTATTTTAGTTCCAGATACATCCCGTTTTATCCATTTTGATGAAAAGTATTTTCAGACGGAGGGCGTTAATAAGAAGCATATACAAGCATAGTTCAACCATAAGTACATAGTTCAACCATCATTAAGCATACTCAAGCGTACATAGTTCGATCCCACATCTCATCTCATCTGCCGGCACGCTCCTGAAGCTTCTCCAGGTACTCGGCCTATGAGCCGTCTGCCACACTTCAAGAATAGTTCTGCTTGAAGGAGCCAATGACCCGTCCTCTTGCATGTGCCAGAACACTTGGATATGCGTGATGAAGCTTGTGGTTGCAAAATGGGTAGCCACTGTCCCAGGTCCTAATACGCCTGTTATGCATTCCCGCATAAAGCTCCCTCAGGATTTGCCTCTTATACCTCCTCTGGCCATCTTCATCCTCGTTGTCCACATTGTCAGACAGCACCTATACAAATAGTAAAACAAATTTGGCGTCAAATCAATGTTTACATGCCATGAAGTAGTATTAGGAATTTATGGCTTTTTATACATATTCATAGATTATGGTTCGATTTTAAGCACGGTCATCTATGTACAGACAAACCTTGAAGAAAATAATGGCACAAACATATATGTAGGTCATTCAAAATCAATTGTCAAGTCCTGGCTAGGAATTATTAGCACGAACACTAACCCTGGTCGGATTACTTGCATAAATCATTTGCACAGATGAAATGACTAATCACTTATCACTTGTACCATTCAAACAACCAATACACTACACGGAATTAAAGAAACTTACTCAGATTTCATGGATTGGGAGACCATAACCATAGGATTTCTATTCCAAAAAGGAGGAGGCAGGAGGAACTAGAGAACCCTAGGATCTATTTGAGACATAAATGGGTATAGATGACTAACCAGTTGCCCGTCTCATCAGAGTTGTTGCCAGGGTGGTCGTCGGAGTTGTCGCCTGAGTCGTCACAGGAGTCGGTGTGGAACTCCACCTCTGGCTATGGAAACTCGACACCATCGACGATGTCAGGGGGCAGCGATAACTCGTCGACAGTGACGGCAACCTCTGTCTCCATCTCCACGCTGTGCTCCGGTGCTTCAACAGCCTCGGCGTTGCCACTCCCTCCCACTTCCGCGGCATCCTCATACACTGACGGCTTTGAGGACCGAGAGCTGTGTCGAGGATGCAAGCGAAGAGAGAGGATTGTATGTGTGGCGAGGATGGGGGGTCCGGCCGCTCGGGCGCACCATTAATATGGGGTAGAGACTGCTAGCATGCCTACCATTATTTCACACAGCTGCTCGCATGCCTCCCGATGACACTATGCAGTGAGCACGCCTCCGTCAATTCACACACCTGCACACACGCCTCCCGGTCTGCGCGTGGCGGATTGCTCGCATGTGTCTCGTCAACTCACGCCTGCTCGCACGGCACATGGCTCGCGTGGTGGCACGTATGTCATTTTTTAGTTTGGATGATTAATGTTGCCGCTTTATTGCTTAACCGAAGCATGCCACGTATCCATTGTTTGTCTAACGCTCACGGTTCGAATAAATAATCCATTTGGGATATTGGTTCCCAATTATTAATAATCTCCCGTTTGTAAGAAGATAAAGATTACATCAAAACTGGTATAAAATTTGACCAAAAAATTACAATGCCACTTTGTATTGGCATCCGTATTACAACACGATAAATTTCATGAATTTAAAATAAGTTTGGATGTACTAGAATTTAAATACAAGATTCTCAATGTTGGAAATTTCTTGCATGGGGAGTAAACATGCACCCAGTTAGACACATGTGCTTTTGCAATCCATTTAGGTGCACAGTCATGTGTGCATGTAGCTCAAATATTAGTTTTGCACATTACACCCCTAGAAAATCAAACAATATACTACAACTTCTTAATGATCTCCGTTTTTAAAAAAAAATTAAAACATCCCTCCTTTGGTAACATATGTTCACTGCGGGATAATTTAACATAGATCATAGTTGTGGTGGATACACGGTGTATGTGTGTGGGTGTGTGCGTCTGGGGGTGGCGGGTGGCTCGCAGTACACTACGAGTCACGAGCCAACGTGTGGGTTGGCCATTTTGTGAGGTAGGTGCTACATCAGAGTTGTGAATTCGTTATTTAAAACATTACACAACCCTTTCATACATACATGTTTTGGCCACATGCAATTGATGGTTGTCATACACGACACTCGATACTCACGTGTGACGCTTTCTATGGGCCCGCGAGGTCATCGTCCATCACTTTGACGAACACCCGGTAGTGAGGTTAATGTGACCGACAAGGTAGAATCTTTTTCATTTTTGTTATGGTGGGAGTATATATATAGTACGCATTGAAGAGGTGGGAGGCGACTAGCATAAATACTATACGTACGCGTCCGTGAACAAGTACACCTCACTCAGTGTCGGGACTTTTTGGTTTTCGAGGCACATGCCACATTGAAGTTGTGAAATTGGCTATTCGAACATCACACAACATCTATTTGGGCCACATGCATGCAAGCGGTGGTTATCCTAGGGCACTCACGTGTGATGCTTCCATCTGTGGGCCAACGAGGCCATCATCGATGCATGCATCACTTTGACCCACATCAGGAGTGGTTAATTAATTTCACCATCAAGGAGGATTCTTTTTGGGTTGTATTACGGTAGGATTGATGATGACATCAATACCATTGTTACACCCACAACCCCTACTGCTACATATACTGGACCAATTACTAGAGCTTGCGCATGCCAATCAAATTATCTGGTCCTTTCGTTTCTTGGTAATGATTCTAATGTTCATGAGAATATGATGCTGCCTAAATAGGATACATTTTTTTGCTTATGAATGAAGGTACTGGCATGGATAAGAGGGATGAACACTGGAGCAAGACCATGCATGGATATGATGGCATGCGAAGGGGAACAAGAACGGAGTTGCAAGTGATGATTTTAGGACTTTAAAGCCACCATAAGGTGTGCATGAAGCCTTGGACGAAATATGCAAGATGCCACTTCATAAATTTCGTCCGGAGGCTATTCTAGGTGCTGCGTCACCTTATTATCGTGGCCCATGTAATTTCGAAATACTTAAGTATAGGCTATTTTTAGAGTCCGTATGTGTTGGGAAACAAGAGTTAGGGTTGGTTTTGGACCCCTCCTCCAAGGGCCACGAAATCCCCCCTCTTCCTCCATATATAAAGCCCTTAGGGTGTCATTTAGACTTTGGGTGTTGTTTAGATTAAAGTTCGCCATAGCTGCAACTTCGCATACTTCGTTTGTGTTCAACGACCAGACAAAGGCGTCACATAACCCCACCTTGATCAATAAAGTTTTCCTCTTATATTCGCAATCTCCAGATTGCAATCTTAGTTTCTTGCTTGTTCTTCATTTGCCTGCAGGAAACAGACCTTCGTGGTGAGGTTGATCGTGCTCCGGCGTGGTCAATAACCTCTCGGAGTTGCTTTAGCGATTGCTAAAGCGCAACGGTCGTTCGTAGTCGGATCGTCAAAGTCGACTTCCGCCAAAACGATAGCCACCAACTCATCGAAAGACGGGACACCTTTGCCTCTATCAAGTGGTATCGGATTTCCAGGTTGCTCGGTGAGATTTTACAGTTTTTTGTAGTTTAGATGAAGTCTGTTCTTCATACCTACATTCCACGAAAAAGCCAAAAAAATTAGGGTTAGTTCATCATATCCAAAACAATCTGAGCCTTTGCATAGGCTTTTCAGTAGTTTGCTTTGTTGAATTTGCGGTTGCATCGTCATGTCAAGTTGCTGGTCATAGCTTCTAGTTTCCTTTAGAGTTTTGAGTTCTATTCACAAGTTGTCACGCCGCCGCCGCACAATCATCATCGCTCCGGCCATATACCACCACCACCAACATATTCCTTACCGCTGCCATATACATCCACCTGTCCACCACCAATCCGAGTCCACATATACATCCGCCTATCCACCACCAATCCGAGTCCACATACATATCTTACCACCATATATCCACCACCAATCCAAGTTCCTTTCATATTAGGTTTGTTTTCAAGATCCATCTAATTTCTGATTCGTGTTTCCTTGCCTGAATAGGTTTTGGAGGAAAAGAAAGTCTGGAGAACTTCGGGCTGTTTTTAGGTCAAAATTTTGGCGACCGAAAATATTTTTTCCCTATCCTATTTTTAGTCTTTTCTGAGTATTTTGATACACTCGCCATCATAGTGATTTTTTGTCGCATTTTTTCGTTGTTGCTACCCTGATTTCCGAAAAAGAAAATTGTCAAAAAAAATTCGTGCCCATCCTGTCATTTTGACCTCAGAAGAGTTTTGAGACACTCACCATTATAGTGATTTTTCGCAAAAAAAGGAGCGCAAAAAAAGAGCACAAAAGACGAGTGCAAAAAAGGAGCGAAAAAAATTTCCAGTGTGTGCCTTTCCCGTGTTTACGTGCAGCGCCGTGATTTTGTTAGTGTTCTAGGCTCAGGTCTCTAGCACGGTCTAGCCTAGGACTAGCACAGTACCGTCGTTGACCGTTTATTCAACTTTGGATCTCTGAATTGATTATTGCTGACCATTTTTGCTACCATATTACAAGCCTTCCCAGCTCCACATACATCTACGTCGTGCGTTTGACTCTCCCTGGTAATCGCTCTATCCAAGTTTTGAGTGTTTTGACTATGACGGTTGCCGATCACCGCCTGCTGCTGGGTAAGAACTGGTAAGAATTTGAGATTTGCTTGACAGATTTGTGACACCCACCACCTCCTCTTGTTAGTAGTTTGTAGGATCATATTCTTGTGTGTTTCTATTGCTGCTAACCATGGCAGGATCACAAGTCGATGAGACTGACTGGGAGAACATGACGAATAAGGAGTTGCATGATAAATTTTAGCAAATGATGACTGAACAAGTGCAAGATGTGCTGAAAGATTTTGAAGAGGCCATGGATAAGATAACTGGCTTTGAGAAGACGTTCGAAACAAAGCTCGATAACAAATTTAATGAACTGCTTGCGCGTCTTCCACAACCACCACCGGCTGCACCTGCCACACCTCTGCTACAACAACAACAACTACTACCTCCACGTCGCGAAACATCCCTCCACCGAGCGAGCTGTATCCCTCTTGAGCATGGCCCAACGGTTGGTGCTGCTATTGATACTTCTGTGGCTCCTGCTGCTAATGCAGAGGAGGATGATTATGCGGGAGATTACGAGGATGTGGTTGATCAAAATCAGAACTATGTGCAACCACCAGCACCACAACCACCAGGTCATCCACATGCAAATAATGGCAATGGTAGGGCTCCCCCTCAGGTACGAGTTCATGACCATCTCCGTAAACTGAAATTGAATATTCCACAATTTGAGGGTAGATATGTTCTTTATATATATCTTACTTGGGAGTTAGAAACTGAACGACGTTTTACATGTTTAGAATATCCCGAGGAGAGACGTGGTGCTGCTGCACTTTGTGCTTTCACTAGTTTTTCTTGTGTGTGGTGGTCTGAACATCGTAGATTATATCCGAACAATATTCCAACTACTTGAGCTACTTTGAAAACTGCTATGCGTACTCGTTGGGTTCCACCATATTATCAACGTGAATTACTTCAAAAATTGGAGCATTTAAGCCAAGGAACAAATTCTGTAGAGGAATATTATCAGGAATTACAAACTGGCACGATTAGATGAGGTATTGTTGAGGATAATGAAGCTATTCTTGCACATTTTATGGGTGGATTAAATAGAGAGATTCGGCCCTTTCTAGAGTATAAGGAGTATAATAATATCAGTCGTTTATTCCATCTTGCTTGTAAAGCTGAACGTGAAGTGCAGGATCGACTGGCATTGGCACGAACTAACTATTCTGCGGTGCAACCTTCCTCATGGACACCGCGTGCATCCTCTACTTCCACACATTCTACTGCATCGGCACCTCCATCAGCTACCACCTCCAATCGTGATACAAGAAAGCAGGCACAACCACCATTATCTACCAAGAGCACACTTGTCGGGCCTGTACAGAGCTCTTCTTCTTCCATGGTATCAGCCGGCACACAAGTGATATTATTTGTCGTCCTTGTCAGGGAAGAGGTCATTATGCAAGAGAATGAAAATCTCAGCGTGTGATGATTGCTACTGAGGATGGTGGTTATGAGTCTGCTAGTGACTATGATGAGGAGACTTTGGCTCTTATTAAATGTGAAGAACACGGTGGAGATGAATCTGAAAATGAGACGCAATACATGGCTCTTGAAGACGCTGACAGATATGAATGTTTAGTTGCTCAACATGTTTTGAGTCTGTGGGTCACACAACCTGAGTAAAATCAGAGGCATAATTTGTTCCGTACAAAGGGAGTTGTGAAGGAACGGTCTATTCGCATCATCATAGATGGAGGGACCTGCAACAACTTGGCTAGCATGGAGATGGTGGAGAAGCTATCCCTCACCACAAGACCACATCCACATCCTTACTACATCCAATGGTTCAACAACAGTGGCAAGGTTAAGGTAACACGTATTGTTCGCGTGCATTTTAGTATCTATACATATGCTGATTATGTTGATTGTGATGTGGTACCTGTTGGGGATACACATAACAGGTAGGCCCACGAAGGGTCGAAATATCATAAAGCATGGGGTCCACACAACATGTGGGTCCAGATAAATTTCATACAAACATACTATCCACTCGGATGACCACCAAGTCACTCGGACGACAACAACCACTCGGAGTATTGCAGTCCACTTGACTAACTCATTCCACTCGGAGCATCTGATCTCACTTGGATATGCGAAGACCAGCAGTCGACAAGGCACTCGAAGCATCATCTTAGTAGTAGGATGACTTATGGCATTAACGCCCCCACTTTGTAACATAGGAGGTGAGGGGGTGGCGCACTCTATATAAGCCATCCCCACCACTAGACTACGGGACTCTTTTCTTCCACCTCTCTCTCTTCTTCCTCTCTAGTCTCCGGACTTAGATCAGGCATGGGGATCCTTTCTCCTGACTCTCACATACATTGTAACCTCCGGATATAGACTTGGATAAACAAATCCTCTCCGGAGCACGAGACGTATTGTTGTTATCTCCACCGTGAGAGGCCCGAACTCGCTAAAACCACGTGTCACCCATTTGCATCTTGATAAATCATGCTCCTTTATCATACCCCTCTCTTATTGTCGGAATCGTTCCCATGAAAGTTGGCGCCTACCATGGGGCATGGCATCTATCGAGCCATGATGCAATTGGTTTTATTTCTTTGATCTTCGTCCGTCAATCAACAATCATCGATGGAGAATTTGATTAAGGATGTTTCATACATCGCTCCGTTCACTTGAAAGACAAGATACTCTTCGTACAGAGGAATCGGGAAGTTCCATTCGATCATCTATTTTTCTTTACAATCGATCTTTAATCTACTAATGGTTGTTTTTTCTGTATGTACACACTCTCATGCGAGTCCCACGGAGTTTCGATCAATCAAAAGAAAAGAAAAAAGATACAAGAGGAGGAGGACGGTGGCTTCATCTTCTTCACATCAACCGGAGAGCACAAGTAACAGTGCCACTATTTGGTTGAGGGCCATGGAAGCCGAGCTCCCGGCATGGCCAGTTCGTTGTCGCCTGTCTTCTTCGTCGCCAGCTGCCAACGTCTCCATGAAGATGACTGCCACCTCCCCGGCTTCACCGACCTCCGACGCGTCCATCCATGCTGGAACCACACCTCCAGCGGCATTCCCGAATCCTGCCGCCGCCCTGATGCTAATTGTGTAGCGGTCCTCCCTTCCTGCTCCATAGAGACACAAGCCTGGCCAGCAATGCGGAGCTTCTCGACCCGGTCGTCCACTAGACAGCGATCTCCATAGTGGAGGCGCCCCTCCCGCCGGCATCGCAGGGGCGCTGCACACTCCTCGCTCATCATCTTCTCCGACGTGATCGCTGCAGCGTGCGCGCAGACCCGGCGCGACGCGGAAATAGGGAGCCCGTCAGGCCCCCGGTCGCGGCGGTTCTTCCCTTTGTCGCTGGTTGCTTGCCATGATGCCTTCATTTCCTTTAACCATGCAAGGTGAGTGGGTCACATCTTCCTTGATTATGTGCATGCAGGTAAATGCACCCAATTACAGGAAACAGAAAGATGGGGTGGTCTTCAATGCGAGATTAATTGGCTGCCAATGCACTTGCCTCACAATTAATCCGGCGTTAGTCCACTCTTTCCGGAGCCACTTGCGCAAACCTCCAGTGCACATGCAGCTTGTGTCCTGGCCCAGCTACCCATTACTTCGAACCGGTGCTCCCTACACTCGGACAGACAACTAAAATGCCCAGGTTTATTCAGATGTTATTTCCATCTAGATGACTAACATGCAGGCACTCGGACGCCCCGTGTGGCTATCAGTTGGACACCTCCTCATTTCTCGGACGCCATCGCGTCGCCATTTGGAGGACACGTCTTCATCGACTTGCCCGACAAGCTAAATGTATTTTCATAGTTCATCCTTGTACATAGTACATACGGACAACTAAAAGACCAATATCATTTGGGTGGATTCCGCACTTGGACGAACAGTGTGCAGGTTTTCTCGGACAATTAAACGTCCATACATTCGCCTACTGCACGCCGTCAGTCTACCGGATACGCCACCACTCGGCTGCCCCGCGCGTCGCCACTTGGCTGGGCACATCTTCATCAACTTACCTAATTGCCCCCCCCCCCCCGCGAGTCGCCACTCCGCGGGACGCGTCTACTTCACTCAGACGCCCCGCGAGTCGTCACTCCACGGGACACGTCTACTTCACCCAGACACCCTGCGCATCGTCACTCCGCGGGACGTGTCTACTTCACCCGGACGCCCCACGCATCGTCACTCTGTGGGACGCGTCTACTTCACCTGGGCGCCCCGAGCCTCGTCACTCTGCGGGACGGGTGTACTTCCCTCGGAGGCCCCGCGCATCGCCACTCTGGGGGACGATTGTTGGAAATATGAGAAATTTACCAAATAATTTTGCTAATGGAAATACTAGATAAAGCATGACTAAAATAGTAGTGATAAAACAAGCCATGCGAATTGAGAAAGAGAAGGTAAACATCATCTTCATATATGAATTGTAACTAAACTTATCTAGAGCAGATAGTATAGCAAGTTGCGTATATGAAATAGAGTCTAACATATCTAGGGAAAATACTAGAACAAGGAACAGTAGCAGGACCGCTAATAGAAAGGAGAAGAACACCTACTTGATAGCAGCAGCAGAAGCACTAGACTTGGGGTCGGTGTCCTTGCCTGCCATGTCGTCGAGGAGTTCGTGGACGTCGGGTAAGAAGTCATCGTCGGCGACTGGATCGTCCGTGATGAAGCAGCCAGTAGTCGTGCTGAGCGCTCCCCAAAAACCTTATCACCCTTCTCCCGTACAGGACTCAAAAGGTGCGGTTTCTGAGGCCTACTGTCCCGACGTGCGGTGCACGCCGCAAGCTGGGATGAGGAAGACAGCAGCAGCTCAGAGATGGAACCGATGGCGAGAGGAAGGAAAAATTCTGGTGCGTCTCTCTGGGAGGAGCGACCTCCCTTTTATAGGCGCAAGAGAAGGAGGCGAGAGGGCAGCGACAGGAGGCGAAATGAAGAGACGGAGATGTAGCGAACAACCAGCAGCCGAAGAGCTGCATCGTTCGCATTCGAACTCCACTTTCACAAAAACTTTTCAGCTTCCGTGTGACCTTTCGTATACCCATAGTGCGTGTCAAAAATTTAGACATCGGCTCGTCTCATTCCCGCAACCCGCAGCGTGTCGTGACGAGGCATGGCGTGTCGAGGCGGGCGGCGGAGGAGGAGCGCGCGTGGATGTCCCTCTTGTTCTCATGCCCATACAAGTAGGGAAAGAACCTCCCTTATAAAGAGGTCCAACTCCATCTAAACTAGCAATGTGGGACTGAACTTTAGTAGTATCCCTTTCCTTGCACAAATGGGCTAAGTGGGCCTCTAGGATTTATTAGGAATTTCTGAAATAGTTATAGGGCTGCCCAAAATAGACTAAATTCCAGCAATCCCCCACCAGATCCTAGAGGCACACAGAAATTTGCCTTTGGTTCCAAAACACTGTTTTATATACCGGTACTACAGTGGAGACTGTTAAGTTGAACTTCCACCTAGAACTCTATGATACACTGGTAAGCAACTTGAACAGTGGACTGGGCCTTGAACTGCAAGTTTTTTGCGAATCTATCTTCACATAAAGCCTTGACCGATACGTGGCTATCATGGGTCTTCCCCGCGGGTGGAGCTTACGTGTCATACTCCGAGACCTTTCATGAGTTTACTAGAGAGAACGCTACTCTCATAGATTGCGACGTTTGACAATCAGACTCATATAGGTGTGTTCTTCAAAAGATGTTCTGCAGGACAACATCTCTGCTTAAATGAGACACTTAGAACACATTAAGATATACATCAACCTGCCATGCAGTTTTAGGAGAGTATTGCATCTTCATGGAGTGGTATTGTTAATAGTAAGGATACTCTCCTCTCAGTTGACCAAGAGCTTGTCTTCCACATCTAATTCACGGGATCTCCGATCACAAAGAATAGGTTACGACTATGAACAACTCATATTGTGGGTCTCATACCCATCTCCCTCGATGCATTATCTATCACATTACGTGATAGACCCTTAGTAAAAGGATCTGCCAGATTTTTAGACGTTTGGATATAATCCAATGCAATAACTCCAGAGTTTCTCATTTTTCTGACAGACTTTAACCTTCTCTGAACGTGTCTTGATGACTTCATGTTATCCTTTGAGCTGCTCACTTTCGTGAACATAGTTTGATTGTCGTAGTTCATAAGGACACCCAGTACAGGTTTCTCAACAATCGGCAAGTCATTCAAGAGCCGACAAAGCCAATCTGCTTCGACCATAGCTGTATCTAGTGATGTGAGTTCTGCTTCCATTGTTGACCTCGTTAAGATGGTCTGCTTGCAAAACTTCCAAGAAACAGTGCCACCTCCATGAGTGAATACATAACCACTCATGTCCTTTATCTCATCAGCATCTGAGATCCAGTTTGAGTCACTATACCCTTCAAGCACCTTTGGGTGCCTTGTGTAGTGAATTCCATAATTCGCAGTGCCTTTCAAATAACGCAAAACTCTCTCTAGAGCTTTCCAATGCACATCTCCTGGTTTTGAGACAAACCGACTCAGTTTGCTAACAGCAAAAGAGATGTCAGGTCTTGTAGCACTGGCTAAGTACATAAGCGAGCCAATAATATGAGAATATTTCAATTGATCTCTAGAAATTCTTCGATTCTTCGAAGTAACACACTTGCATCATAAGGTGTTGGAGATGGCTTGCAGTCACTATAGCCAAAGCGACTCAAGATCTTTTCCACATAGTGAGATTGAAGCAATGTAATCCCACCATCATCGTCTCTCAACAACTTGATGTTCAGAATGACATCAGCCACTCCTAAATCTTTCATCTCAAAAACAGTGAGATAGGAAATTCTTGACCTCCTTAATAACATTCAGATTTGTTCCAAAAATCAGTATGTCATCAACATACAAGCAAAGGATAACTACCTCGCCCCCACCTTGGCGCTAGTATACACAATTGTCAGCTTCGTTTACAACAAAGCCTGCAGCTGTTAAAGTTCTTTCAAACTTCCCATGCCACTTTTTGGGTGCTAGCTTGAGTCCATACAAAGACTTCAGCAACTTGCACACTTTTCCTTCCTGATCATCTAGTACAAACCCATCTGGTTGTTCCATATAAATTTCCTTGTCCAACTCTCCATTTAGGAAAGCAGTCTTAACATCCATTTGATGAACAAGAAGACCATGCGAGGCAGCTAGTGAAAGTAGAACTGGAATAGTGGTCAGTCGAGCCACAGGTGAGTAAGTATCAAAGAAGTCTTCACCTTCCTTTTGGGTATAATCCTTAGCCACGAGCCGAGCCTTGTACTTTTCAATAGTACCATCAGGCCTAAGCTTCTTCTTGAATACCCATTTGCATCCTATAGGTTTGCACCCATAAGGACGATCAGTTATCTCCCAAGTTTCATTCGCCAAGATAGAATCCATCTCGCTACGATCCGCTTCCTTCCAGTAGTCCACATCTTCAGATGCATAGGCCTCTGAAATAGAACTGGGAGTGTCATCTATGAGATACATAAGAAAATCATCACCAAAGGACATTGCATTCCTCTGTCTCTTGCTCCTAGTAGGAACTTCATTGTTCTCCTCCACAGGACTTTCAAAGTGTTCCATTGAAATGGCAGGTTCGGTAATTGTAACTGGTTCCTGATTCGATGAACTAGGCATCTCCTAATTAGATGAGGTAGGCATATCCTTCATGGGAAAGATATCTTCAAAGAAAGTCGCATCATTTGACTGCATGATCATACCGACATGCATGTCAGGTACCTCAGATTTTACAACCAAGAATCTATAGCCAATGCTATAAAAATCATATCCCAGGAAAACACAATCCACTATCTTTGGTCCAAGCTTCCGCTTCTTTGGAATTGGAACATTGACTTTTACCAAACAACCCCATGTTCGTAGATAAGGGAGTTTTAACCTTTTCTTCTCCCATTCCTCGAATGGAGTTATCTCTTTGTTCTTTGTGGGAACTCGGTTTAGGACATGACATGCCGTCAATATCGCCTCCCGCAACCATGCTTGGAGAGACCCGATGTGTCTAACATGGCATTAACCAAATCAGTTAGAGCACGGTTCTTTCTTTCAGCCACCCCATTTGATTGAGGTGAATAGGGAGGTGTCCTCTCATGGATTATACCATGTTCCGCACAAAAAACATCAAATTCATTGGAAAAATACTCTCCACCACGGTCGGACCTAAGCCTCTTGATTTTTCGATCAAGTTGGTTTTCCACTTTAGCTTTATAGATCTTGAAAAAGTTCAAAGCCTCATCCTTAGATTTCAGAAGATACACACGGCAGTATCTAGTGGAGTCTTCAATTAATGTCATGAAATATTTCTTTCCACCTTTTGTCAAAACACCATTCATTTCACATAGATCTGAATGTATGAGCTCTAGTGGTGCAAGATTTCTCGTTTCCGCAGTCGTGTGAGACTTACGAGGTTGCTTAGCTTGCACACACACTTGACACTTAGATCCCTTGACAGTGATGAAACTAGGTTTTAAGTTCAACTTCGCTAGTCGCAACATGTAACCAAAGTTAACATGACAAAGACGTGAATGCCACACATTTGATTCACTATTGTTGCAAACATGATTAACAACTTTATTGCAAACGTCTGACAAGGATAAATGAAACATGCCTCCTGACTCATAGCCTTTCCCAACAAAGGTTCCATACTTGAATATTACAAATTTATTCGACTCAAAGACAAGCTTGTAGCCATCTCTACACAGAAGAGATCCGCTAACAAGATTTTTATTGACGAAGGGGACATAATGCACGTTCTTCAGTCGCACGATCTTCCCCGAAGTAAACTTCAGATCGACCGTGCCAACACCACGAACAGAAGCACTTGAACCGTTGCCCATCAGCATAGTTGAAGTCCCTGCGGTCTGATAATACGAAAACATGGAAATATCATCGCATACATGCACATTAGCACCCGTGTCAATCAACCAGTCAGGAGAATGACATACTGAAAGAATAGTGGGAAATATACCATACCCAGCATCCTTCATGTCAGTGTCTCCAATGACAACATTAGCGGTCTTGCCGCCTTTCCCAGGATGACGCTTGTCATAGCGACTAGGGCAACTAGGAGCCCAATGATCAGGATCCCCACACACATGACAAGCACCTTTCTTCTTGTCATTCTTCTTCTTAAAGTCCGTGGGTTGCACAGCCTTGTTCATCCCATCAAACTTGCCCTTGTTCTTGAACTTGTGGGGTTGGAAGTTCTTCTTCTGTACCATATTGGCACTAGATCCTCCCTCAATACCTCGAGCACATGTGTCCTTTGCTCTCGCCTTTTCTTCCACATCAAGAGTGCCAATGAGATCTTGAATGGAAAACTCCTACCTCTTATGCTTCAATAAGGTAGCAAAGTTCCCCCATGAAGGAGGAAGCTTATTGATGATACCTCCGGCAACAAACTTGTCCCGTAGCATACAACTGAAGTGCTCAAGTTCTCTAGCAAATGACTGTATCTCATGAGCTTGCTCAACCACGGAGCGCTCTTCAGTCATCCTGTAATCATAGAATTGCTCCATGATGTACAGCTCAGTCCCAGCATCCGAGACCCCAAACTTGGCCTCGAGTGCATCCCGCATATCTTTTCCATTATCAATTGACGCATAAGAATCAACTATGTTCTCACCAAGAACACTCAAGAGAGCAGCCTTAAACAGAGTATCCATTTTCTGAAAAGCCTGTGCCTGTTGAGCATCAAGTTCTCCTTCAGATTTGCCAAGAGTGGCGTCATAGCAACTCATGGTTTGAAACCATAAGACTACTCTCACGCGCCACCTCTTATAGTGGATACCCTCAAACATAGGAGGTCTCATGGAAGCAGCAAAACCACTTGGTGTAAATTGCCTATGATAAGGTTTTTGGATTGTTGGAAATATGAGCATATTTACCAAATAATTTTGCTAACGGAAATACTAGATAAAGCATGACTAAAATAGTAGTGATAAAACAAGCCATGTGAATTGACAAAGAGAAGGTAAACATCATCTTCATATATGAACTATAACTAAACATATCTAGAGCAGACAGTATAGCAAGTTGCATATATGAAATAGAGTCTATCATATCTAGGGCAAATACTAGAACAAGGAACTATAGCAGGACCTCTAATAGAAAGGAGAAGAACACGTACGGGACAACAGCAACAGAAGCGCTGGACTTGGGGTCAGTGTCCTCGCCTACAATGTCGTCGAGGAGGTCATGGACGTCGGGGAAGAAGTCGTCGTCGGGAAAGTAGTCATCGGTGACCGGATCATCTGTGATGAAGCAGCCAGTAGTCGCGTTGAGCGCTCCCAAAAAACATTATCACCCTTCTCCCGTACAGGACTCAAAAGGTGCGGTTTCGGAGGCCTACTGTCCCAACGTGCGGTGCACGCCGCAAGCCGGGATGAGGAAGACAGCAGCAGCTCAGAGATGGAACCGATGGCGAGAGGAAGGAAAAATTCTGGTGCGTCTCTCTGGGAGGAGCGACCTCTCTTTTATAGGCGCAAGAGAAGGAGGCGAGAGGGCAGCGACGGCGGGCGAAATGAAGAGACGGACATGAAATGAACAGCCAGTAGCCGAAGAGCTGCCATGTTCGCATTCGAACTCCACTTTCGCAAAAACTTTTCAGCTTCCGTGTAACATCCCAAATTGTCAATTTGGAATGTTATACAATAGATTATCAGTGCATATCAAATTTTTTTTTTTGCATTTTGGGTTGATCCTAGAAATTCTACGCAACTCAAGGACCCTCGGAGAGAGTTGGGGATTTCGTTATTCTCATATTTGAGTTTCCTCAAATTTTGAGAATAGGATCATTTGATTTTATTTTTTTATCTTCAATTATTTCTATTATCAAAATATGAGAGAGGGAATAAAATGACTTTCCCAAAATAAAGGAATATTGAGGATTTAATAATAAAATCAAATAAGATTTTATTTTGGGTTTATTTGCTATTTTATTTGAATTTAGGAAAATGCGCGTTTTTCAAAATTGCATTTAGGCCCCAAATAAATATTCATCCTGTGCGGCTTGATTTTGGAAGCCGGGGAAATTTTATTTCTGGATTTTTGGAGTACATTTAGTATTTATTTTGTTTTTTCTGAGTGTAATTATTTTTTTTAAAAAGTCCGAAACGACCTACGGGCCATGTCCGGCCAGGACTCCCTGGCCGAGGCCTTTTTACAGCGCGCCCCGGGGGCCCGACCAGCCCAAAGCCGCCGCCGCCCCAACCCTAACCCTAAGCCGCCCGCGCCGCCGCCCGCCGACGAGGTCGACTCCGCCACCGCCGCCGATTTTTTTAGAAAACCGTTGGTTTTCACCGGTTTATTTTCAGTTTTTTTTAGTTTCCGTTTTTTTAGATAGATCAGGTTTTTTTCTCGGTTTAGTTTAATTAGCGAGCGTTCGCTCGTTCTTTCGTTTTAACGAACGCGTTCATCGTTTAGATCCAGATAACGAATGTTCGTTCGTTAATCTGTTTGTCGTTTTCCTTTATCTCAGATATATTCCGCGATTTTTCTGATCACGATTTCTGATCCGATGTTCGTTCTACTATAACTTTTCGCTCGTTTATCAGAATCAGGCGATTCAAGCGCCTGGAGTTTCGTCTCGAAACCCTCTTTCCGTTTAACCAACTCAAACCAGTTTTTGCCTCTGTAAAATTTGACCTAGATCCATATTAGTAAACGAAGCTTGTTTCTTTTGTCGTTTGTCTTTCGTTGCTTCGTTCGATTTAATTCTTTTTGCTAACCGGAGTTCTTAAGTTGAACTTTCTGGTTAGATCTCTTATTTGAGTTTTACATGTGCATTAGTTGAGTACTTATTGTATGCTTGTTTGTTTGCAATAGAGTACCCGGAGTGCGCCGCTTGCTACTTCGAATCGCTAGGTTTTGCGGATCATCAGCAAGGCAAGTAACACTTTGATCATACTTCCTATTACCCAGTTTTTATTGCATTAGATCAATCCTCACACATTACGTGATTAGGATCTAATTAAATTGTTGGTTTGGGAAGGAGATGTGGCAGTACCTATTACCTATTATTATGTAACCTTTGGGAGTTACTTCAACGTTTGCTTATTATGCCATGCTATGCTAGTAGACGTGGATTGGGTGAGTGTATCCATGACAGATGTGAGTTTGTTAAATTAATGGTTTATCTAAGGTGGGAACCTAAATACACATCTGGGTGGATTGAGGCACCTGGGTATTCCAGCGATTGCCTGTTTTTCTTTTGGACCGCCACCCAGGCTCAAAGGGATCATGAGATTATTCGTACTAGAAACTTCCGTGTGCAGCCACAAGCTACTATGGGCTCTAGCATAGTTGACTAAGTTGTGCGAACTCTTAAAGTGGTAGACTAGCAGATGTAGGGGAAAGTAGGTGTAATGGTCTACCCGATCGTAAGGTGCTAGCGCTTCTGAAAGACTATGTCTCAGTCATCCGTTTCTCAAACACCATGTAGTGCGAGAATCCCAACAGGGAGATCGAGTCTTGTGGGGAAAAATACGCAAACCTCTGCAGAGTGTATAAACTAATCATGGTTAGCCGTGTCCCCGGTTATGGACATTTTGAGTATCTAGTACTTGGATTATCATGTGAATCTCATCATGTTAGTCTAATTAATTTGTTGGGTTTTAATGATGATGTTTAATTGGGATTGAGAGGGTGTCTACACTCTCAATGTTTAACAACCACCATGATATTTAAATAAAATTTATTCCTTTGCAGTAGGGAAAAATTGGCTTTACACAAAAATGTAACCATAGAGCTTTCGACCAACCAAATATGCATGTAGTATAGTCTTATTCCTTCATTGCTCTCTATGTGTTACATTGCCAGCATATTCCATGCGCTGGCCCATTTCGAGCTGCAACGTTCATGTTGCAGACTTTTCAGACGACGAGTGGGTGCTTTTAGGTCGTGGTTCTATACTCAGTGATGCCGTTGGAGTTGATGGACTCACTTATCTTCCAAGCCTTTCGCTGTTATCGTTATTAGATGGTGTTAAGCCATATTTATTGTAATAAGTTCTCTTTTGAGACACTCGATGTAATAAGTGTGTGATTGCTACTCTGTTATAAATCCTTCAAGTAATGTGGGGTGTCAGCATTACTGATCCAGGGATGACACCGGAGCACAGAGATTGGACCGTATGAGGTCTGGTCGCTAGAAGATGGTATCAGAGCACACGCTGACTGTAGGACACAACCACTAAGCTAAAGCCCCAGATCACTACTCACTCTTCTCATTCTGACTCCTCATCTTTTCTACTCTTTTAGGATGGCGGATGCAAGTAACAAGTTCACGCAACCGGATGAAGATACACCCTTTGGACGTCACTTGAAGGAAGTCACTAGATATCTGAACATAGGAGTACCAAGCTTCACTGGAACCTACAACGCCACTTTACCTGAAGAGGAGCGCTGGATGATTCAAGTTCAAGTTCCAGGAAGGACGTTCATACCCATTACTAAGCCCATAGAATTTTCCTTTGATGCACCAACCTGGAGTCTAGGAAAGAGCATGGCAGCTCACATCGCCATGGGATGCATTGGAGAAGTTTACCGCAATGATCTCAAGGATACTATTTACCAGATTTTTGGGCGCCGAGATGAGCACTGGGAGATGATCAGCACCAGGAAGGATAGATCAATTGTAGCTTTTATCCAGGAATTAAACCAGCACATTCGACGTCAGGAGAACCAGATGTGCACCGACATGATAGATCTGAATAAGGCGAGGACAAGAATCAAGGAACTGGAGGAAGAACTCAAGGCTACACGTGAAGATTATGAAGAAGAAATCGAAGTATTAGTGGAGAAGAATGACGATCTGATCAAGAAGATCGAAATATTTATGGGAGGCCCTACACCAGTAGAAGAAGATGAAGAACCCAAGGAGATTTGCCCGTAGGACTACATCATCATCGACGACACCGACTCGGACCCAGACGATAGTAATGATGACTATGTTGATGAAGCTGGAGCAGATATCATGGAGTCTGCAACCGAAGAATATTTCTAGTAGACCACCCCATCAGTAGTAGTAGCCCACCATGTAAATATAGTAGTTCGAGCACCTTTGCGATAGTTAGATCGATTGTATGCTCTTGTTTGATTGAATGAAGTGAATTGTTTGCTTTTGCCTCATGTGCATATGGGTAGTGTTTTCTCTTTAGACCCCTCTCTATTCTTAAATCTTATCTTTTCTAAACCCTCAGATGCCTCCAAGACGTGACCCCGGATTTACCTTCCCTCCAGAGCTCACTCAGTTGATCCAGCAGTAGAACACGTTGATGCAGTTGCTAGTCCAGAATCAGAATTAGGGGAACAACAACAACAACCCACCACCACCACCACCACCCGTTGATCACTTAGCCTGTTTTCTTAGGCTGAATCCGCCGGTGTTTTCCAGTAGCATCGAGCCTATAGTAGCAGATGATTGGCTCCGCAAGACAGCAAGGGAATTGACCACGGTAGGATGCACAGATGCGGAAAAGGTGAAGTTTGCCGCACATCAGCTTGAAGGACCCGCAGCATCATGGTGGGAGAATTTCACCGCCACTTTCCCTATCGACATTGTCACATGGGACCAGTTCCAACAGGATTTTCATACTGCCCATGTTTCAGCAGGAGCTATGGCCATGAAGAAGCGTGAGTTTCGGAACTTGCGCCAAGGAGGACAGACAGTTGGCCAGTATGTGGAGGACTTTAGTAAGCTAGCACGTTATGCCCCAGATGATGTTGCTACGGATGCAGCTAAACAGGAGAAGTTTCTGGAAGGACTGAATGATGAGTTGAGCATGCAGTTGATGGTAGCAACCTTCAACAACTACCAGGAGTTGGTAGATCATGCTCTTATGATTGAAGGGAAGCAGCAGCAGATTGAGAATCGCAAGAGGAAGTATGGACAAGGGAAGTACAATTCAGGAGCTCAGCAGAAGCCACGTTTTACCCCTAGACCGGGAGGACATTTTCAGCAAACCCATGGAGGAGGTAGCTCGCACACTCATAATGGCCCCAAAAATAGTAATGGCAATGGAGGAAGCAATGGCCAGAATCGTACCAACCCCAGCCAAGAGAGACCTGAGCCAAGTCACTTGCTTTAAGTGCCAGAAGACTGGACATTATGCCAATGAATGTCCTGAATCTCAGAATGGAAATGGCAATGGAAGCTCTGGGAAGAAGTCGAACCCTTTGAATAGGGGACAGGTGAACCAGGTTAACGTGGAGGAGGTTGAAGAGCAGCCGGATGCAGTAATCGGTAAGTTTTTGGTTAAGTCATTTACTGCACTCGTTCTTTTTGATACTAGTGCATCGCATTCATACATATCAAGGGGATTTGTGAATAAGTATAACCTTCCCACTAAGGTTCTTAGAACACCCATGTTAGTAAGCTCACCAGGAGCGGAGTATATGGCTAGTAAGGGATGTTTTCAAGTGCCATTGTGTATAGGTAGGCATGTGTTTCCCTCGGATTTAATAATTTTGGAATCACAAGGTTTGGATGTAATTCTGGGTATGGATTGGCTATCGATGTATGGAGGGAACATCGATTGCGCCAGTAGGTCAATTTTTCTTACCACCCCAGAAGGGAGAAGGATCAAGTATGTAACCCGGCATGTGCCTAAAAGGACTCAAGTAAATTCGTTAACAGGAGTTGTGCAGGAGGAAGTACCAGTGGTAAAGGATTTCCCTGATGTGTTTCCAGAGGAGTTGCCAGGCATGCCACCGGATAGAGATATTGAGTTTTTGATTGAGCTTTTGCCAGGCACAGGGCCAATATCTAAGAGACCATATAGGATGCCCGCAAAGGATTTGATGGAGATTAAGAAGCAGATTAAGGAGTTACTGGATAAAGGATATATCCGCCCAAGTTCTTCGCCTTGGGGATCGCCAGTACTTCTAGTGGAGAAGAAGGATGGATCGTTAAGGATGGTTGTTGATTATCAAGGATTGAATGAAGAAACCATTAAGAACAAGTACCCACTACCGATGATTAATGATCTGTTTGATCGATTGCAAGGAGCTAAGCTATTTTCCAAGATCGATCTGCGATCAGGATACCATCAGTTGAAGATTCGAGAACAGGATATACCTAAGACGGCTTTTACCACCAAGTATGGGTTGTACGAGTATACCGTTATGTCATTTGGTCTGACTAACGCACCTGCATATTTTATGAACATGATGAACAAAGTATTTATGGAGTTTTTGGATAAGTTCGTTGTAGTGTTCATTGATGATATCCTGGTTTACTCTAAAAATGAAGAGGAACATAAGGAGCATTTGCGTTTGGTACTGGTAAGCTCAGAGAACATCCGTTATATGCCATGTTTAGAAAATGTGAGTTTTGGTTGAAGGAAGTTGGATTCCTCGGACACATTATATCCGGAGAAGGTATAGCAGTAGATCCCACCAAGGTTGACACTGTGACAAATTGGGAAGCCCCAACAACAGTTGGAGAGATCCGTAGTTTTCTTGGACTTGCAGGATACTACCGAAGTTCATTGAAAATTTCTCGAAGATTGCGAAACCTATGACGGAGTTGTTGAAGAAACATTTGGTCACATCACCAGTGTTGATTTTGCCAGATCAGACCAAGGATTATGAGGTGTATTGCGACGCTGCACGTCAAGGACTTGGAGCAGTGCTTATGCAGGAAGGAAGAGTTGTTTCATATGCCTCACGACAGCTTAAGCCTCATGAGTTGAATTATGCTACGCATGATTTGGAGTTAGCAGCCGTAGTGCATGCATTGAAGACTTGGAGACACTTTCTCATTGGAAATCATTGTGAGGTGTACATGGATCACAAGAGTTTGAAGTATATTTTCACATAGAAGGAGTTAAATCTCTGGCAAAGGAGATTGTTGGAGCTCATCAAGGATTATGATATGAGATTGCATTATCACCCCCGAAAGGCTAACGTAGTAGCCGATGCGTTGAGCCGTAAAAGTCATGTCAACACCTTAATGACGGGAGATTTACCAAGGGAGTTAGCCGAAAATCTTAGTGAGCTATGTTTGGAGATAGTCCCGAGAGGCTATGTAGCAGCATTGGAGATTCAGTCTACTTTGATGGATAAGATCAGAGAAGCTCAAAGGACTGACAAGGAGATTGCTTCTATTAAGGAGAAAATGAGCAAAGGAAGAGCTAAAGGATTTCGTGAGGATGAGCACGATACCTTATGGTTTGAAGACCATGTTTATGTGCCTAATAATTCGGAGATCAGGAAGTTGATTCTGCAAGAATCCCATGATTCACCATATTCGATTCACCCAGGAAATACCAAGATGTGTTTGGATTTGAAGGATACCTTCTGGTGGACCGGAATGAAGAAGGATATTGCGGAGTATGTAGCAGTTTGTGATGTATGTCAGAGAGTAAAGGCAGAGCATCAGAAGCCAACGGGATTGCTACAGCCATTGCCGATACCCGAATGGAAGTGGGATAAGTTAGACATGGATTTTATTACACGATTGCCCAGAACTCGTTCAGGCTATGACTCGATTTGGGTTGTAGTCGATCGTTTGACAAAGGTAGCTCATTTCATTCCGGTGAAGACTACCTATACTAGTGCCAAGTTGGCAAAGATATACATGAACAGAATCGTATGTTTGCATGGAGTTCCTAGGAGCATTGTATCAGGTAGAGGAACCCAATTTACCTCAAAGTTCTGGAATCAGTTGCATGAAATTTTGGGTACTAGGCTAGAGTTCAGTACAGCTTTCCATCCTCAGACAGATGGATAGACCGAGAGAGTCAATCACATTTTGGAGGATATGCTGAGAGCTTGTGCACTAGATTACGGATCTAGTTGGGACGAGAATTTGCCATACACAGAGTTCTCTTATAACAACAGTTATCAATCCAGTTTGAAGATGGCCCCTTTCGAAGCCTTGTACGGAAGGAGGTGCAGGACCCCATTGTCGTGGGATGAAGTTGTAGACCGCCAGTTGTTTGGACCAGATCTGATTAAGGAGTCTGAACAGAAGGTGAAATTGATTTGCAATAGGCTCAAGGTAGCCCAGTCCAGACAGAAGAGCTACGCAGATTCTAAATGCAAGGAGACAGTTTACGATGTCGGAGACCGAGTTTATCTTCGAGTATCTCCACTTCGAGGAGTTAATCACTTTGGAGTTAAGGGAAAGTTAGCACCACGTTTTGTAGGACCATACAAGGTTTTGGAGCATATGGGAGAAGTAGCTTATAAGTTGGAATTGCCCGAAGGATTGTGAGGTGTTCATGACGTGTTCCACGTTTCACAGTTGAAGAAGTGCCATGCGAAGATGGCAGATATACCGCTGAGAGATACAGTGCCGCTGGAAGCGATTCAGTTGGACGGTGATTTGACCTACGAGGAGAAACCAGTTAAGATTCTTGAGTATGCCAACCGAGTCACCCGTAACAAGGTTATCAAGTTTTGAAAAGTTCAGTGGAGCCACCACACGGAGGATGAAGCCACCTGGGAGCGAGAGGAAGATTTGTTGAAGGACCACCCTTACCTATTTTCTATCCAACCCGAATCTCGAGGGCGTGATTCATCTTAATGGGGGGTAGGTTTGTAACATCCCAAATTTTCAACTTGGAATGTTATACAATAGATCATCAGTTCATATCACAATTTTTTTGCATTTTGGGTTGATCATAGAAATTCTACCCAACTCAAGGACCCTCGGAGAGAGTTGGGATTTCGTTATTTTCATATTTGAGTTTCCTCAAATTTTGAAAATAGGATCATTTGATTTGATTTATTTTATCTTCAATTATTTCTATTATCAAAATATGATAGAGGGAATAAAATGACTTTCCCAAAATAAAGAAATATTGAGGATTTAATAATAAAATCAAATAAGATTTTATTTTGGTTTTATCTGAATTTAGAAAAATGCGCGTTTTTCAAAATTGCATTTAGGCCCCAAATAAATGTTCATCCTGTGCGGCTTGATTTTAGAAGCCGGGGAAAATTTATTTCAGTATTTTTGGAGTCCTTTAATATTTCTTTTGTTTTTTTCTGAGCGTAATTATTTAAATAAAAAGTCCGAACCGACCTACGGGCCGGGTCCGGCCAGGACTCCCTAGCTGAGGCCTTTTTATAGCGCGCCTCGGGGGCCCGAGCAGCCCAAAGCCGCCGCGGCCGCCCCAACCCTAACCCTAAGCCGCCCGCGCCGCCGCCCCGCCGCCACCGGAGCCCGCCGCCGACGAGGTCGACTCCGCCGCCGCCGCCGTTTTTTTAGAAAACCATTGGTTTTCACCGGTTTACTTTCGGTTTTTTTAGTTTCCAATTTTTTAGATAGATCGGTTTTTTTCTCAGTTTAGTTTCATTAGCGAGCGTTCGCTCGTTTGTCCGTTTTAACGAACGCGTTCATCGTTTAGATCCAGATAACGAACGTTCGTTCGTTAATCTGTTCGTCATTTTTCTTTTTCTCGGATTTATTCCGTGATTTTTCTGAACGCGATTTCTGATCCGATGTTCGTTCTAGTATAACTTTTCGCTCGTTTATTGGAATCAGGCGATTCAAGCGCCTGGAGTTTCGTCTCGAAACCCTCTTTCCGTTTAACCAAGTCAAACCAGTTTTTGCCTCTGTAAAATTTGACCTAGATCCATATTAGTAAATGAAGCTTGTTTCTTTTGCCTTTTGTCTTTCGTTGCTTCCTTCGATTTGATTCTTTTTGCCAACCGGAGTTCTTAAGTTGAACTTTCTAGTTAGATCTATTATTTGAGTTTTACCTGTGCATTAGTTGAGTACTTATTGTATTCTTGTTTGTTTGCGATAGAGTACCCGGAGTGCGCCACTTGATACTTCGAATCGCTAGGTTTTGCGGATCATCAGCAAGGCAAGTAACACTTTGATCATACTTCCTATTACCCAGTTTTTATTGCATTAGATCAATCCTCACACATTGCATGATTAGGATCTAATTAAATTGTGGGGTTGGGAAGTAGATGAGGTAGTACCTATTACCTGTTATTATGAAACCTTTGGTGGTTACTTCAACATTTGCTTATTATGGCATGCTATGCTAGTAGACGTGGATTGGTGAGTGTATCCTTGACAGATGTGAGTTTGTTAAATTAATGGTTTATCTAAGGTTGGAACTTAAATACATTTCTGGGTGGATTGAGGCACCTGGGTATTCCAGCGATTGCCTGTTTTTCTTTTGGACCGCCACCCAGGCTCAAAGGGATCATGAGATTATTCATACTAGAAACTTCCGTGTGCAGCCACAAGCTACTATGGGCTCTAGCATAGTTGACTAAGTTGTGCGAACTCTTACAGTGGTAGACTAGCAGATGTATGGGAAAGTAGGTGTAACGGTCTACCCGATCGTAAGGTGCTAGTGCTTCTGAAAGACTATGTCTCGGTCATCCGTTTATCAAACAACATGTAGTGCGAGAATCCCAACGGAGGAGATCGAGTCTTGTGGGGAAAAGTGCGCAATCCTCTGCAGAGTGTATAAACTAATCATCGTTAGCCGTGTCCCCGATTATGGACATTTTGAGTATCTAGTACTTGGATTATCATGTGAATCTCATCATGTTACTCTATTTAATTTGTTGGGTTTTAATGATGATGTTTAATTGGGATTGAGAGGGTGTCTACACTCTCAATGTTTAACAACCACCATGATAGTTAAATAAAATTTATTCCTTTGTAGTAGGGAAAAATTGGCTTTACGCAAAAATGTAACCATAGAGCTTTCCACCAGCCAAATATGCATGTAGTATAGTCTTATTCCTTCATTGCTCTCTATGTGTTACATTCCCAGCATATTCCGTGTGCTGACCCGTTTCGCGCTGCAACGTTCATGTTGTAGACTTTTCAAACGACGAGTAAGGTGCTTTTAGGTCGTGGTTCTATACTCAGTGATGCCTTTGGAGTTGATGGACTCACTTATCTTCCAAGCCTTCCACTGTTATCGTTATTACATGGCCTTAAGCCATATTTATTGTAATAAGTTCTCTTTTGAGACACTCGATGTAATAAGTGTGTGATTGCTACTCTATTATAAATCCTTCAAGTACTGTGTGGTGTCAGCATTACTGATCCAGGGATGACACCAGAGCACAGAGATTGGACCGTTTGAGGTCTGGTCGCTACATTCTATGTGACCTTTCGTATACCCGTAGTGCGTGGCAAAAATTTATACATCGGCTCGACTCATTCCCGCAACCCACGGCGCGTCGTGACGAGGCTTGGCAGGCGGCGGAGGAGGAGCGCGTGTGGATGTCCCTCTTGTTCTCATGCTCATACAAGTGGGGAAAGAACCTCCCTTATAAAGAGGTCCAACTCCCTCTAAACTAGCAATGTGGGACTAAACTTTAGTAGTATCCCTTGCCTTGCATCAATGGGCTAAGTGGGCCTTTAGGATTTATTAGGAATTTCTGAAATAGTTACTGGGCTGCCCAAAATAGACTAAATTCCAGCAACGAGTCTACTCCACTCGGACGCCCCACGCATCGTCACTCACGGGACGCGTCTACTTCACCCGGACGCCCCACACATCATCACTCCGCGGGACGCGTCTACTTCACCCGGACGCCTCGCGCATCGTCACTCCGCGGTACGCGTCTACTTCACTCGGACGCTCCGCGCATCGCCACTCCACGGGACGCGTCTACTACACGTGGACGCCCCGTACGTCATCACTCCATGGGACGCGTCTACTTCACTCAGACGCCCCGCGCATTAGCACTCCCTAGGACGCGTCTACTTCACCCGGACGCCCCGCGCATCGACACTCCGCCAAACGTGTCTACTTCACCCAAACGCCCCGCGCATCGTCACTCCACGGGACGCGTCTACTTCACCTGGATGCCCCGCGGATCGTCACTCCGCTGGACACGTCTACTTCACTCGCACGCCCTGCGCATCGCCACTTGGTTGGTCACCTCATCACCACTCGACCACCCCACGCGTCGGCACTTGGTTGGTCACCTGATGACCACTCGACCGCCCCGTGCATCGCCATCGGTTGATCACCTCATCACCAATCGACCGACCCGCGTGTCGCCATCGATTGGTCACCTCATCACCACTGGGCCGCCCCGCGCGTGGCCACCGGTTGGTCACCTCATCACCACTCGGCCGCCCCGCGCGTCACCATCAGTTGGTCACCTCATCACCACTCGGCCACCCCGCGCGTCGCCATCAGTTGGTCACCTCATCAACACTCGGCCGCGCCGCGCGTCGCCACTTGGTTGGTCACCTCATCACCACTCGGCCTCCCCGCGCATCGCCATCGGTTGGTCACCTCATCACCACTCGGCCGCCCCGCGCGTCGCCTTCAGTTGGTCACCTCATCACCACTCGGCCGCCCCGCGCGTCGCCATCGGTTGGTCACCGCATCACCACTCGGCCGCCCCACGCTTCAACATCGGTTGGTCACCTCTTAACCACTCGGCCGCCCCGCGCATCGCCATCAGTTGGTCACCTCATAACCACTTGGCCACCCTACGTGTTGCCATCGGTTGGTCACCTCATCACCACTCGGCCGCCCTGTGCGTCGCCACTCGGTTTGTCACCTCATCACCCTGCGCGTCGCCCTTCGGTTGGTCACCTTATCACCACTCGTCCGCCCCACGCGTCGCCATCCGGTTGGTCGCCTCATCACCACTCGGCCGCCCCGCACGTCGCCACTCGGTTGGTCGCCTCCTCACAACTTAGGCCCTTGCGCGCCTTCAGACAGTGAAGTCATTTTACATTCTGTTATTTCTGTCTTCCCGAGTATCCCGTAATTCACACATCACGTTTACTTAGAGGCCACGCCACCAAGTCTACCTCTATGCTCGGCTGCTTATTTTCACATACTTGCTTAGTACTGGTTATTTGACTCCCGGGTCGAACTTCCATTTTTTCGCATACATCATTCAAAATACCATGCGTCGTTCTTTATTTTGAGTTTGCATCGGTCCTCCGAGGCTGCAACTCAATCGAAACACTACACTTCCATTTTATTTGAGCCAGTATTCCAATGGGTTCAGTCGGATCCGTCACTTCGACAAGTTCGAATGGATCATTCGCTCTTTTAGACTCTTGCTGGTTAACCAGCAAGCCCCTTGTACTCCCAAATCATTTCAGCACACATCAAATTTCCTCGAGAAACTATTTCGTTGGATTGTGCCATTTTTTTACAGAAGTTACGCGATCACTCAACGACCCTATGTGCCAACTTCATCGCTGCTCGGACGCGGTCACTGTACCGGTCCCAGCGCACCACAACACTGACCTTGTCGCTCTGTTGACTTCAAACACATCCGGCCAACCCCTCTGTGGAATCCTCTTTCGAGCATCACTCGGTAGCTTCTCCTTATCTTTACCCGAGTCCGACTCGATGAATTGCAAATCATCCATTCAAAACTATATTTTTCATATTCCGACATGTCCGTTGTCGAAGCCTGTAGTACGCTCGGGGGCTACGCCGCACTCGGGGGCATCTCATTTGGAATGACACTCTCGTGAGTGGTCGAGTACTTCATCACCAGTCAGATCCTTCACTTCAACAAGTGCATTCGATCAGGCACTTTGACAAGTTTTATAACCACCCAGACGCTCTACGCCATCTTCATTCCTACTCAGACTCAGTTGTCATGCCGGCCTTGTTGCGTTGCAACCACACTACACCGACCTCGTTGCTACATTAGCTTCGAAAGCATCTGGCTAACTGCTTCAAAGACCATTTCAGCCACTTGGCTGGATACATAATCCTTCACTCGACCATCTCGCACGTCATCACCACTCAGCCGCCCCACGCGTCACCACTCGGTTGTGCACATCTTGTCCACTCGGCGGCACTGCATGTTGCCACTCAGTTGTGCATGTCTTCATCATTCGACCACCTCGCACATCATGACTCGGCTGCCCCGCGCGTCGCCACTCGGTTGGGCACGTCTTCACCACTCGGCCGCCCCGCGCATCGCCTTCGGTTGGTCACCTCATCACCACTCGGCCGCCCCACGAATTGCCTTCGGTTGGTCACCTCATCACCACTCTGCTGCCCCGCGCGTCACCCTCGGTTGGTCGCCTCATCACCACTCGGCCGCCCCACACTTCGACATCGGTTGGTCACCCCATATCCACTCGGCCGCCCCGTGCGTCGCCATCGGTTGTTCACCTCATGACCACTCGACCGCCTCGTGCGTCGCCATCGGTTGGTCACCTCATCATCACTCGGCCGCCACGCGCGTCGCCACTTGGTTGGTCACCTCATCACCACTCGGCCACCCCGCGCGTCGCCATTGGTTGGTCACCTCATCACCACTTGGCCGCCCCGCGCGTCATCATCGGAAGGTCACCTCGTCCACTCGGGCCCCTCGCGCGTCGCCATCGGTTGGTCACCTCATCACCACTCGGGCGCCCCGCGCATCGCCACTTGGATGGTCACCTCATCAGCACACGGCCGCCCCGCGCGTCGCCACTCGGTTGGTCTCGTCATCACCACTCGGCCGCCCCATGCGTCGCAATTTGGTTGGTCGCCTCATCACCACTCAGACGCCCCGCACCTCGCCACTCCGCGGGATGCGTCAACTTCACTCGGACGCCCCTCGCGTCGTCACTCCACGGGACATGTCTACTTCACCCGGATGCCCTGCGCATCGTCACTCCGCGGGACGCGTCGACTTCAGCCGGATGCCCCGCGCATCGTCACTCCGTGGGACACGTCCACTTCTCGCGGACGCCCCGCGCATCGTCACTCCGCCAGACGTGTCTACTTCACCCGGACGCCCCGCGCTTCGTCAGTTCGGGGGACGCGTCTACTTCACCTGGAAGCCCCGCGGATCGTCAGTCCGCTGGACACGTCTACTTCACTGGCACGCCCCGCGCGTCGCCACTTGGTTGGTCACCTCATCACCACTCGACCGCCTCGTGCGTCGCCACTTGGTTGGTCACCTCATGACCACTCGACCGCCTCGTGCGTTGCCATCGGTTGGTTACCTCATCACCACTCGACCGACCCGCGCGTCGCCATCGATTGGTCGCCTCATCACCATTGGGCCGCCCCGCGCGTGGCCATCTGTTGGTCACCTCATCACGACTCGGCCGCCCCGCGCGCCGCCATCAGTTGGTCACCTCATCACCACTCGGCCGCCCCGCGCGTCACCATCAGTTGGTCACCTCATCACCACTCGGCTGCCCCGCACGTCACCATCGGTTGGTCACCTCATCAACAATCGGCCGCCCCGCGCGTTGCCAGCCGTTGGTCACCTCATCACCACTCGGCCGCCCCGCGCGTCGCCAATTGGTTGGTCATCTCATCACCACTCGGCCTCCCCGCGCATTGCCACCGGTTGGTCACCTCATCACCACTCGGCCGCCCCGCGCGTCACCTTCAGTTGGTCACCTCATCACCACTCAGCCGCCCCGCGCGTCGCCATCAGTTGGTCACCTCATCACCACTCGGCCGCCGCACTCTTCGACATCGGTTGGTCACCTCTTAACCACTCGGCAGCCCCCGCGCATCGCCATCGGTTGGTCACCTCATAACCACTCGGCCGCCCTACGTGTCGCCATCGGTTGGTCACCTCATCACCACTCGGCCGCCCCGTGCGTCGCCACTCGGTTTGTCACCTCATCACCCCTCGGCCACCCCGCGCGTCGCCACTCGGTTGGTCACCTTATCACCACTCGTCCGCCCCACGCGTCGCCATTCGGTTGGTCGCCTCATCACCAGTCGGCCGCCCCGCACGTTGCCACTCGGTTGGTCGCCTCATCACTACTCAGCCCCTCCGTGCCTTCAGACACTGAAGTCGTTTTACATTCTGTTATATCCGTCTTCCCGAGTATCCCGTAATTCACACATCATGATGTAGGGTGGAACCCTAGATGGCCGATCTTTCACAAAAGGAGCGTATTCCGTCCAAGAACGCGAAGAACACGAGGGGAAAACAAGGGAAAACACAAGAGGAAACACGAGAGAATCACTCAACCAAAAAGAATAGATTACACATGCGCTAGATCGATGAACACAAAGGTGAGATACAAGATCCAAAGTCAACAACGGACGATACAAGAGGTAACCGGTCTTCTCCGTGAGGAGGTCTTGAATCCACGGGGGGATCTTCCCTTTGAAACGGGGCTTGAATCCAAAGGGATCTTCTCCATAGAGGCCGCGGTCTCTCTCGTGGAGTAGATCCGATATGGATGAGCGTAGCTTTATCTCTCAAATGAGCTATCACAACGCTAACCCTAGAAAGGAGGTGGAGAAGGTCTATTTATAGTCTAGCGGGCAAAGGGGTAAGTGAGGGGGCGAAACAGGTAAATGGGCCTTGGCCCGGAAGCATGCACGCAGGCAAGGCCGGATGATCCAGGCGTCGTCTGGATGATCCGAGACCTCGTCCAGATGATGCGGCTCCACCTTGGAGATTCTGCAAGCTTCGTGTGTCTTCGGACGCAATTACCCGGATGATCTGGAGGGGGACCCGGATGATCTGGCTCGGACCGGATGATCCGAATGGCGGTCCGGATGTCCGGCCTGGCTTCTGCAGCCTCTCCGTATTCTTGTTCTCCTTTCTTCCATCTTCTCTTCCATGCCTCCCTCGCGGATGGTGTAGTCGTTCCTTGGCGCTTGCACTCCTCCTCGACATCCGTGAAGCTCAGACAATTCCTATGCATGCACACGGGAGGAGTGTCAAGTAATATGCCATTCTTAAGAGGTTCAATTGAACACGTGTAAAGGAGATGATTCACCTTTGTGTGTGTGAAGTAGATGTCGCACATATCACTTGCCAAATGGACTTTTGACATGGTGATGTCCGTAGGATGCTCCTTATCACATCACGTTTACTCAGAGGCCACCCCACCAAGTCTACCTCTATGCTCGGCTGCTTATTTTCACATACTTTCTTAGTACTGGTTATTTGACTCCCGGGTCCAACTTCCATTTTTTCGCATACATCATTCACAAATACCATGCGTCGTTCTTCATTTCGAGTTTGCATCGGTCCTCCGAGGCTGCAACTCTGTTGAAACACTACACTTCCGTTTTATTTGAGCCAGTATTCCAATGAGTTCAGTCGGATCCATTGCTTCGACAAGTTCGAACGGATCCTTCGCTCTTTCAGACTCTTGCTGGCTAACCAGCAAGCCCCTTGCACTCCCAGCGGGTCTCTATGGGTTTTATTCACAAAAATTACTTCAGCACACATAAAATATCCTCGAGAAACTATTTCGTTGGCTTGTGCCATTTTTTACAGAAGTTACGCGATCACTCGACAACCCTATGCGCCAACTTCATCGCTGCTCGAACGCGGTCACTGTACCGGTCCCAACGCACCACAACTCCGACCTTGTCACTCTATTGACTTCAAACACATTCGGCCAACCCCTCTGTGGAATTCTCTTTCGAGCATCACTCGGAAGCTTCTCCTCATCTTTACCCGAGTCCGACTCGATGAATTGCAAATCATCCATTCAAAACTATATTTCTCACATTCCGACATGTCCGTTGTCAAAGCATGTAGTACGCTTGGGGGCTACGCCGCACTCGGGGGATGCATCTCATTTGGAATGACACTCTCCTGAGTGGTCGAGTACTTCATCACCAGTCAGATCCTTCACTTCAACAAGTGCATTCGATCCGGCACTTTGACAAGTTTTATAATCACCAGACGCTCTGCGCCATCTTCATTCCTACTTAGACTCAGTTGTCATGTTGGCCTTGTTGTGTTGCAACCACACTACACCGACCTCGTTGCTACATTAGCTTCGAAAGCATCTGGCTAACTCCTTCAAAGACCATTTCAGCCACTTGGCTAGATACATACTCCTTCACTCGACCACCTTGCACGTCATCACCACTCAGCCGCCCCGCGCGTCGCCACTTGGTTGTGCACATCTTCACCACTCGGCCGCCCTGCACGTTGCCACTTAGTTGTGTGTGTCTTCATCATTCGACCACCTTGCACATCATGACTCAGCCGCCCTGCGCGTGGCCACTCAGTTGGGCACGTCTTCACCACTCGGCCGCCCCACGCGTCACCTTCGGTTGGTCACCTCATCACCACTCGCCCGCCCCTCGCGCCACCCTCGATTGGTCACCTCATCACCACTCGGACGCCCCACACTTCGACATCGGTTGGTCACCCCATAACCACTCGGCCGCCCCGCGCGTCGCCATCGGTTGGTCACCTCATGACCACTCTGCCGCCTCGCGCGTGGCCATTGATTGGTCACCTCATCACCACTCGATCGCCACGCGCGTCGCCACTTGGTTTGTCACCTCATCACCACTCGGCCGCCCCGCACGTCGCCATCGGTTGGTCACCTCATAACCATTCGGCAGCCCTGCGCGTCGCCATCGGTTGGTCACCTCATCACAACTTGGCCGCCCCGCGCGTTGCCACTTGGTTGGTCACCTCATCTTCACTCGACCGCCCCGCGCGTCGCTACTTGGTTGGTCACCTCATCACCACTCGGCCGCCCCGCGCATCACCATCGGTTGGTCAAATCATCACCACTCCACCGCCCCGCGCGTCATCATCGGTTGGTCACATCATCACCACTTGGCCGCCCCACGCGTCGCCATCGGTTAGTCACCTCGTCACCACTCGGGTGCCCCGTGCGTCGCCATCGGTTGGGCACCTCATAACCACTCGGGTGCCCCGTGCGTCGCCACTTGGATGGTCACCTCATCACCACTCGCCCGCCCCGTGCGTCGCCACTTGGTTAGTCTCCTCATCACCACTCGGCCGCCCCACGCGTCGCCATTTGGTTGGTTGCCTCATCACCACTTGGACTCCCCGCGCCTTGCCACTCCGTGGGACGCGTCAACTTCACTCGGACGCCCCGCGCGTCGTCACTCCACGGGACGCATCTACTTCTGATAGAGGCAAAGGTGTCCTGTTGTTTCGATGAGATAGATATCGTTTTCTGTGGGAGTGGACTTTGACGATCCGACTACGAACGTGTGAAGACGTCGCGCCTTAGCAATCGCTAAACCAACTTCCGAGGGTTATTGACCATGCCGGAGAACGATCAACCTGACCACGAGGGTCTATTTCCTGTGAGCAAACGAAGAACAAGCAAGAAACAGAGATTGCAATCTGGATATTGTGAATAAAAGAGGAAAGCTTTATTAATGAAGGTGGGGTTCTGTGACGTCTTGGTCTTGTCGTTGGACACAAACGAAGGACGCGAAGTTGCAGCTATGGCGAACTTTTAGTCTAAACAAAACCCAAAGTCTAAATGATGCCCTAAGGGCTATATGTATGGGGAAGAGAGGGGGAATTTCGTGTCCCTTGGAGGAGGGGTCTAAAACCAACCCTAACTCTTGTTTCCCCACACACACGGACTCTAAAAACAGCCTATACTTAAGTATTTCGAAAATACATGGGCCTGGCCCAATAATAAGGTGACGCAGCACCTAGAATAGCCTCTGGACGAAATTTATGAAGTGACATCTTGTATATTTCGTCCAAGGCTTCAGGCACTCCTTATGGTGGCTTCAAAGTCTTGAAATCATCAATTGTAACTCCATTCTTTATCCGCTTGCGCATGCCATCATCTCCATGCTTGAACTTGCTCCAAGCTTCATCTTTCTTGTCCAAGCTAGGCCCTTCATTTGTAAGTAAAACAAATGTATCCAATTTAGGCGGCATCACATTCTCATGAGCATTAGAATCGTTACCAAGAAACGAAAGTACCTTATAGTTCAATTGGCGTGCGCTAGCTCTAGTAATTGGTCCAGTATGTATAGCAGCAGGGGCTGTGGGTGTAACAATGGTATTGATGTCCTTATCATCCTCCCCTTCTTGAAATGAAGTCGTCCTCGACTAAAGCTCCTCTTACTCACCCAAATAAGGCTCCAAATCTGCAATGTTAAAAGTGGGACTAACCCCAAAATCTGCAGGTAGCTCAAGTTTATATGCATTATCATTTATTTTCTCTAACACCTTAAAAGGACCATCAACACATGGCATTAGCTTTGATTTGCGCAAATCAAGAAATCTATCCTTGCGCAAATGTAACCAAACAAGATCTCCAAGTGCAAACACAACATGTTTTCTACCCTTATCTCCAGCAAGTTTATATTTAGCATTCATACTCTCAATGTTTTCCTTAGTTAACTCATGCATTTTTAAAATCAATTCAGCACGTTCTTTAGCATCAAAATTAACCTTCTCCGAAGATGGAAGAGGCAACAAATCAATAGGTGCACGAGGTGGGAAACCATACACAATTTCAAAAGGGCACATCTTAGTAGTAGAATGCAATGAATGATTATAAGCAAATTCAATATGAGGCAAGCATTCTTCCCACATTTTCTTATTAATCTTCAAAACAGCCCTAAGCATAGTAGACAATGTTCTATTGACTACTTCAGTTTGTCCATCAGTTTGGGGGTGACAAGTAGTACTAAAAAGTAGTTTAGTCCCCAACTGAGCCCATAAACATCTCCAAAAGTGGCTAAGAAATTTAGTATCACGATCTGAAACAATAATATTTGGCACACCATGCAAGCGAATAATTTCACGAAAGAACGAATTAGCAACATTAACATCATCATCGCTATTATGACGTGGTATAAAGTGTGCCATTTTCGAGAACCTATCCGCGACAAAAAATATGCTATCCCTCCCCTTCTTTGTTCGAGGTAAACCTAAAACAAAGTCCATAGATATATCCTCCCAAGGAACACTAGGTATAGGCAAAGGCATATATAAACCATGAGGATTGAGTCGTGACTTAGCTTTTTGACATGTAGTGCAGCGAGCAACAAAACGCTTAACATCCCGTCTCATCTTGGGCCAAAAGAAATGTGTAGCAAGTATGTCCTCCTACTTCTTGACGCCAAAGTGTCCCATTAATCCTCCTCCATGTGCCTCCTGCAACAACAAAAGACGAACGGAGCTAGCTGGAATGCATAGCTTGTTAGCACAAAACACAAATCCATCATTAAGAACGAACTTGTTCCAAGTTCTCCCTTCCTTACAATTCTCAATACATCTTTAAATTCAGAATCATGCATATATTGATCATTGATGGTCTCCAAACCAAATATTTTAAAGTCAAGTTGTGAAAGCATAGTATAACGACGAGACAAAGCATCAGCAATAACATTTTCTTTACCCTTTTTGGGTTTAATGACATAAGGGAAAGTCTCAATGAATTCAACCCATTTAGCATGTCTACGGTTTAGTTTTGCTTGACTTTTAATGTGTTTCAAAGATTCATGATCAGAATGTATAACAAATTCCTTGGGCCATAAATATGTTGCCATGTTTCTAAGGTCCGAACAAGAGCATATAATTCTTTATCATAAGTAGAATAGTTTAGACTAGGCCCACTCAATTTTTCAGAAAAGTATGCAACAGGTTTGCCATCTTGTAATAACACACCTCCTAATCCAATTCCACTAGCATCACATTCAAGCTCAAAAGTCTTATTAAAATCAGGAAGTTGGAGTAAAGGAGCATGTGTCAACTTATCTTTTAATACCGTGAAGGCTTCTTCCTGGGCGGTACCCCAAATAAAAGGCACATCCTTCTTTGTAAGCTCGTTGAGAGGTGCAAAATGGTGCTGAAATCTCTCAAAAACGCCTATAGAAACCAGCGAGACTAAGGAAACTCCTCACTTGTGTGACTGTTTTGGGCTGCGGCCAACTCTCAATAGCTTCAATCTTGGCTTTATCAACTTCAATTCCCTGTGGAGTAACAACATAGCCAAGAAAAGATACTCGGTCGGTGCAAAAGGTGCACTTTCCAAGGTTACCAAACAAACGTGCATCACGTAGAGCAATAAAAACAGCACGTGAATGTTCCAAATGTTCATCCAAAGATTTACTATAAATAAGTATATCATCAAAATAGAATAGAACAAATCGTCCAATGAAAACACGTAAAACTTCGTTCATTAACCTCATGAAAGTACTAGGTGCATTAGTTAACCCAAAAGGCATGACTAACCACTCATATAATCCAAACTTAGTTTTAAATGTTGTTTTCCATTCATCTCCCAATTTCATACGAATTTGATGGTATCCACTACGGAAATCAACTTTGGAGAATATTGTAGAGCCACTCAATTCATCAAGCATGTCGTCTAGCCTAGGAATAGGATGACGATAACGAATAGTAATATTATTAATGCCTCGACAATCAACACACATACGCAACGTACCATCCTTTTTCGGCACTAAAATGATAGGAACAACACAAGGACTAAGGGATTCACGTATATAACCTTTGTCGAGCAGCTCCTGTACTTGACGCATAATCTCCTTCATCTCCTCTCGATTGGTTCGGTATGGCGCACGGTTGGGTAATGATGCGCTGGGAATTAAGTCAATTTGATGCTCAATCCCTCGAATAGGTGGTAATCCCGGTGGCACGTCTTGTGGAAAGACATCAGCAAACTCCTGCAAAATGTTAGTGACAACAGGAGAAAAAGATGAAGGCACGTCCTCGAATGAAAATAATGCCTCTTTGCACACAAAAGCATAGCAAACAGATTTGCTAAAATCTAGATCATCAATATCAGATTTGGTGGCAAGTAAACATGCACTTTTCAATTTAATTTCAGAAGCAACACTAGATGGTTTATTATTAGGCTTCATTTGTTGCTCAAATTCTTTTGCCACAATCTGATTTTCACTCTTATGTTTCTCCTGTTTTGCTTTATTAGCTCTATTAATATCATCATTCAAAATGGAATCAGGAGTCATAGGAAGCAATGTCATATTTTTATCCTTATGAACAAGAGTATACTGATTGTTTCTACCATGGTGTACAGAATTTTTATCAAATTGCCATGGTCTACCAAGTAATAAGGAACATGCTTGCATAGGTACCACATCACAATCAACATAATCAACATACATAGAGATACTAAAATGCACACGAATAGTACGTGTTACCTTAACCTTGCCACTGTTGTTGAACCATTGGATGTAGTAAGGATGTGGATGTGGTCTTGTGTTGAGAGATAGCTTCTCCACCATCTCCATGCTAGCCAAGTTGTTGCAACTCCCTCCATCTATGATGACGCGAACAGAATGTTAGTTCACAACTCCCTTTGTATGGAACAAATTATGCCTCTGATTTTGCTTAGCTTGTGTGACCTGCACACTCAGAACACGTTGAACAACTAAACATTCATACCTGTCAGCATCTTCAGGAGCCATGTATTGTGTCTCATGATCAGAATCATCTCCACCGTGTTCTTCATGTGTAATAAGAGCCAAAGTCTCCTCATCATAGTCACTAGCGAACTCATACCCACCATCCTCAGTAGCAATCATCACACTCTGAGATTGGCAATCTCTCGCAAAATGTCCTCTTCCATTACAATGACGACAAATAATATCACTTGTGTGCCCTGTTGATGCCATGGAAGAAGAAGAGCTCTGCGCATGCCCGGCAGGTGTGCTCTTGGCAGATAGTGGTGGTTGTGCCTGCTTTCTTGAATCACGGCTGGAGGTGGCACCTGATGGAGGTGCTGTTGGGTTTCGTAGTAATTTCAAAAAATTTCCTACGCACACGCAAGATCATGTGATGCATAGCAACGAGGGGGAGAGTGTTGTCTACGTACCCAACGCAGACCGACTGCGGAAGCGATGACACGACGTAGAGGAAGTAGTCGTACGTCTTCACGATCCAACCGATCAAGCACCGAAACTATGGCACCTACGAGTTAAAGCACATGTTCAGCTTGATGACGATCCCCGGACTCCGATCCAGCAAAGTGTCGGGGTAGAGTTTCGTCAGCACGATGGCGTGGTGACGATCTTGATGAACTACAGCAGCAGGGCTTCGCCTAAACTCCGCTAGAGTACTATCGAGGTATATGGTGGCAGGGGGCACCGCACACGGCTAAGGAATAGATCACGTGGATCAACTTGTGTGTTCTAGGGTGCCTCTACCTCAGTATATAAAGGAGCCAAGGGGGAAGGGGGGCGCCGGCCGGAGAGAGGGCGCAGGAGGAGTCCTACTCCTTCCGGGAGTAGGACTCCCCCCCAATCCTATTCCAACTAGGATTCCCCAAGGGGGGAAAGAGGGAGAAGGGTGGCCGGCCACCTCTCCTAGTCCTAATAGGACTAGCGGAAGGGGGGGAGGCGCGCAGCCCCTTTGGGCTGCCCTTTTCTCCTTTCCACTAAGGCCCATGAAGGCCCATATGGCTTCCGGGGGGTTCCGGTAACCTCCCGGTAACCCGGTAAAATCCCGATTTCACCCGGAACATTTCCGATGTCCAAACATAGGCTTCCAATATATCAATCTTTACGTCTCGACCATTTCGAGACTCCTCGTCATGTCCATGATCACATCCGGGACTCCGAACAACCTTCGGTACATCAAAATGCATAAACTCATAATGTAACTGTCATCGTAACCTTAAGCGTGCGGACCCTACGGGTTCGAGAACAATGTAGACATGACCGAGACACGTCTCCGGTCAATAACCAATAGCGGGACCTGGATGCCCATATTGGCTCCTACATATTCCACGAAGATCTTTATCGGTCAGACCGCATAACAACATACGTTGTTCCCTTTGTCATCGGTATGTTACTTGCCCGAGATTCGATCGTCGGTATCCAATACCTAGCTCAATCTCGTTACCGGCAAGTCTCTTTACTCGTTCCGTAATACATCATCTCACAACTAACATATTAGTTGTAATGCTTGCAAGGCTTATGTGATGTGTATTACCGAGAGGGCCCAGAGATACCTCTCCGACAATCGGAGTGACAAATCCTAATCTCGAAATACGCCAACCCAACATCTACCTTTGGAGACACCTGTAATGCTCCTTTATAATCACCCAGTTACGTTGTGACGTTTGGTAGCACCCAAAGTGTTCCCCCGGTAAACGGGAGTTGCATAATCTCATAGTCATAGGAACATGTATAAGTCATGAAGAAAGCAATAGCAACATACTAAACGATCGGGTGCTAAGCTAATGGAATGGGTCATGTCAATCAGATCATTCAACTAATGATGTGACCTCGTTAATCAAATAACAACTCATTGTTCATGGTCAGGAAACATAACCATCTTTGATTAAAGAGCTAGTCAAGTAGAGGCATACTAGTGACACTTTGTTTGTCTATGTATTCACATGTGTATTATGTTTCCGGTTAATACAATTCTAGCATGAATAATAAACATTTATCATGATTATAAGGAAATAAATAATAACTTTATTATTGCCTCTAGGGCATATTTCCTTCAGTCTCCCACTTGCACTAGAGTCAATAATCTAGATTACACTGTAATGAATCTAACACCCATGGAGCTTTGGTGCTGATCATGTTTTGCTCGTGGAAGAGGCTTAGTCAACGGGTCTGCAACATTCAGATCCGTATGTATCTTGCAAATCTCTATGTCTCCCACCTGGACTAGATCCCGGATGGAGTTGAAGCGTCTCTTGATGTGTTTGGTCCTTTTGTGAAATCTGGATTCCTTTGCGAAGGCAATTGCACCAGTATTGTCACAAAAGATTTTCATTGGACCCGATGCATTAGGTATGACACCTAGATCGGATATGAACTCCTTCATCCAGACTCCTTCATTCGCTGCTTCCGAAGTAGCTATGTACTCCGCTTCACATGTAGATCCCGCTACGACGCTTTGTTTAGAACTGCACCAACTGACAGCTCCACCGTTTATTGTAAACACGTATCCGGTTTGCGATTTAGAATTGTCTGGATCAGTGTCAAAGCTTGCATCAACGTAACCTTTTACGGTGAGCTCTTTGTCACCTCCATATACGAGAAACATATCCTTAGTCCTTTTCAGGTATTTCAGGATGTTCTTGACCGCTGTCCAGTGATCCACTCCTGGATTACTTTGGTACCTCCCTGCTAAACTTATAGCAAGGCACACATCAGGTCTGGTACACAACATTGCATACATGATAGATCCTATGGCTGATGCATAGGGAACATCTTTCATATTCTCTCTACCTTCTGCAGTGGTCGGGCATTGAGTCTTACTCAACTTCACACCTTGTAACACAGGCAAGAACCCTTTCTTTGCTTGATCCATTTTGAACTTCTTCAAAATTTTGTCAAGGTATGTGCTTTGTGAATGTCCAATTAAGCGTCTTGATCTATCTCTATAGATCTTAATGCCTAATATGTAAGCAGCTTCACCGAGGTCTTTCATTGAAAAACTTTTATTCAAGTATCCCTTTATGCTATCCAGAAATTCTATATCATTTCCAATTAGCAATATGTCATCCACATATAATATCAGAAATGCTACAGAGCTCCCACTCACTTTCTTGTAAATACAGGCTTCTCCAAAAGTCTGTATAAAATCAAATGCTTTGATCACACTATCAAAACGTTTATTCCAACTCCGAGAGGCTTGCACCAGTCCATAAATGGATCGCTGGAGTCCCTTTGGATCGAAAAAACCTTCCGGTTGCATCATATACAACTCTTCTTCCAGAAATCCATTCAGGAATGCAGTTTTGACATCCATCTGCCAAATTTCATAATCATAAAATGCGGCAATCGCTAACATGATTCGGACGGACTTAAGCATCGCTACGGGTGAGAAGGTCTCATCGTAGTCAATCCCTTGAACTTGCCGAAAACCTTTTGCGACAAGTCGAGCTTTGTAGACAGTAACATTACCATCGGCGTCAGTCTTCTTCTTAAAGATCCATTTATTTTCAATTGCTTGCCGATCATCGGGCAAGTCAACCAAAGTCCATACTTTGTTCTCATACATGGATCCCATCTCAGATTTCATGGCTTCAAGCCACTTTGCGGAATCTGGGCTCACCATCGCTTCTTCATAGTTCGTAGGTTCATCATGATCTAGTAGCATGACTTGCAGAACAGGATTACCGTACCACTCTGGTGCGGATCTTACTCTGGTTGATCTACGAGGTTCAGTAGTATCTTGATCTGAAGTTTCATGATCATTACCATTGGCTTCCTCTCTAACTGGTGTAGGTGTCATTGAAACAGTTTTCTGTGATGTACTACTTTCCAGTAAGGGAGCAGGTACAGTTACCTCATCAAGTTCTACTTTCCTCCCACTCACTTCTTTCGAGAGAAACTCCTTCTCTAGAAAGGATCCATTCTTGGCAACGAATGTCTTTCCTTCGGATCTATGATAGAAGGTGTACCCAACAGTTTCCTTTGGGTATCCTATGAAGACACACTTCTCCGATTTGGGTTCGAGCTTATCAGGTTGAAGCTTTTTCACATAAGCATCGCAGCCCCAAACTTTAAGAAACGACAACTTTGGTTTCTTGCCAAACCATAGTTCATAAGGCGTCGTCTCAACGGATTTTGATGGTGCCCTATTTAACGTGAATGCGGCCGTCTCTAGAGCATAACCCCAAAACGATAGCGGTAAATCAGTAAGAGACATCATAGATCGTACCATATCCAGTAAAGTACGGTTACGACATTCGGACACACCATTACGCTGTGGTGTTCCAGGTGGCGTGAGTTGCGAAACTATTCCACAATTTTCAAATGTACACCAAACTCGTAACTCAAATATTCTCCTCCACGATCAGATCGTAGAAACTTTATTTTCTTGTTACGATGATTTTCAACTTCACTCTGAAATTCTTTGAACTTTTCAAATGTTTCAGACTTATGTTTCATTAAGTAGATATACCCATATCTGCTTAAATCATCTGTGAAGGTGAGAAAATAACGATATCCGCCACGAGCCTCAATATTCATCGGACCACATACATCGGTATGTATGATTTCCAACAAATTTGTTGCTATCTCCATAGTACCGGAGAACGGTGTTTTAGTCATCTTGCCCATGAGGCACGGTTCGTAAGTACCAAGTGATCCATAATCAAGTGGTTCCAAAAGTCCATCAGTATGGAGTTTCTTCATGCGCTTTATACCGATATGACCTAAACGACAGTGCCACAAATAAGTTGCACTTTCATTATCAACTCTGCATCTTTTGGTTTCAACATTATGAATATGTGTATTACTACTATCGAGATTCAATAAGAACAGACCACTCTTCAAGGGTGCATGACCATAAAAGATATTACTCATATAAATAGAACAACCATTATTCTCTGATTTAAATGAATAACCGTCTCGCATTAAACAAGATCCAGATATAATGTTCATGCTCAACGCTGGCACCAAATAACAATTATTTAGGTCTAATATTAATCCCGAAGGTAGATGTAGAGGTAGCGTGCCGACCGCGATCACATCGACTTTGGAACCATTTCCCACGCACATCATCACCTCGTCCTTTGCCAGTGCCCGCTTATTCCGTAGTCCCTGTTTCGAGTTGCAAATATTAGCAACAGAACCAGTATCAAATACCCAGGTGCTACTGCGAGCTCTAGTAAGGTACACATCAATAACATGTATATCACATATACCTTTGTTCACCTTGCCATCCTTCTTATCCGCCAAATACTTGGGGCAGTTCCGCTTCCAGTGACCAGTCTGCTTGCAGTAGAAGCACTCAGTTTTAGGCTTAGGTCCAGACTTGGGTTTCTTCTCCTGAGTAGCAACTTGCTTGCCGTTCTTCTTGAAGTTCCCCTTCTTCTTCCCTTTGCCCTTTTTCTTGAAACTAGTGGTTTTGTTAACCATCAACACTTGATGCTCCTTTTTGATTTCTACCTCCGCAGTTTTCAGCATTGCGAAGAGCTCGGGAATAGTCTTGTTCATCCCTTGCATATTATAGTTCATCACGAAGCTCTTGTAGCTTGGTGTCAGTGATTGGAGAATTCTGTCAATGACGCAGTCATCCGGAAGATTAAGTCCCAATTGAATCAAGTGATTATTATACCCAGACATTTTGAGTATATGCTCACTGACAGAATTGTTCTCCTCCATCTTGCAGCTATAGAACTTATTGGAGACTTCGTATCTCTCAATTCGGGCATTTGCTTGAAATATTAACTTCAACTCCTGGAACATCTCATATGCTCCATGACGTTCAAAACGTCGTTGAAGTCCCGATTCTAAGCCGTAAAGCATGGCACACTGAACTATTGAGTAGTCATCAGCTTTGCTCTGCTAGACATTCATAACATCTGGTGTTGCTCCAGCAGCAGGCCTGGCACCTAGCGGTGCTTCTAGGACGTAATTCTTCTGTGCAGCAATGAGGATAATCCTCAAGTTACGGACCCAGTCCGTGTAATTGCTACCATCATCTTTCAACTTTGCTTTCTCAAGGAACGCATTAAAATTCAACGGAACAACAACACGAGCCATCTATCTACAATCAACATAAACATGCAAGATACTATCAGGTACTAAGTTCATGATAAATTTAAGTTCAATTAATCATATTACTTAAGAACTCCCACTTAGATAGACATCCCTCTAATCTTATAAGTGATTACGTGATCCAAATCAACTAAACCTTAACCGTGAGATGGAGTAGTTTTCAATGGTAAACATCGTTTATGTTGATCATATCTATTATATGATTCACGCTCGACCTTTCGGTCTTCGTGTTCCGAGGCCATATCTGCATATGCTAGGCTCATCAAGTTTAACCTGAGTATTCTGCGTGTGCAAAACTGGCTTGCACCCGTTGTAGATGGACGTAGAGCTTATCACACCCGATCATCACGTGGTGTCTGGGCACGACGAACTTTGGCAACGGTGCATACTCAGGGAGAACACTTCTTGATAATTTTAGTGAGAGATCATCTTATAATGCTACCGTCAATCAAAGCAAGATAAGATGCATAAAAAGATAAACATCACATGCAATCAATATAATTGATATGATATGGCCATCATCATCTTGTGCTTGTGATCTCCATCTTCGAAGCACCGTCATGATCACCATCGTCACCGGCGCGACACCTTGATCTCCATCGTAGCATCGTTGTCGTCTCGCCAATCTTATGCTTCCACAACTATCACTACCGTTTAGTAATAAAGTAAAGCATTACATCGCGATTGCATTGCATACAATAAAGCGACAACCATATGGCTCCTGCCAGTTGCCGATAACTCGGTTACAAAACATGATCATCTCATACAATAGAATTCAGCATCATGCCTTGACCATGTCACATCACAACATGCCCTGCAAAAACAAGTTAGACGTCCTCTACTTTGTTGTTGCATGTTTTACGTGGCTGCTACGGGCTTAAGTAAGAAGCAATCTCACCTACGCATTAAAAACCACAACGATAGTTTGTCAAATAGACTCCGTTTTAACCTTCGCAAGGACCGGGCGTAGCCATACTTGGTTCAACTAAAGTTGGAGAGACAGTCGCCCGCAAGCCATCTATGTGCAAAGCACGTCGAGGGAACCGGTCTCGCGTAAGCGTACGCGTAAGGTTGGTCCGGGTCGTCTCGTCCAACAATACCGCCGAACCAAAGTATGACATGCTGGTAGGAAGTATGACTTGTATCGTCCACAACTCACTTGTGTTCTACTCGTGCATATAACATCAACATAAATAACCTAGGCTCGGATGCCACTGTTGGGTTTCGTAGTAATTTCAAAAAATTTCCTACGCACACGCAAGATCATGTGATGCATAGCAACGAGGGGGAGAGTGTTGTCTACGTACCCAACGCAGACAGACTGCGGAAGCAATGACACGACTTAGAGGAAGTAGTCGTACGTCTTCACGATCCAACCGATCAAGCACCGAAACTACGGCACCTCCGAGTTCAAGCACACGTTCAGCTCGATGACGATCCCTGGACTCCGATCCAGCAAAGTGTCGGGGTAGAGTTTCGTCAGCACGACGGCGTGGTGACGATCTTGATGAACTACAGCAGCAGGGCTTCGCCTAAACTCCGCTACAGTATTATCGAGGTATATGGTGGCAGGGGGCACCGCACACGGCTAAGGAATAGATCACGTGGATCAACTTGTGTGTTCTAGGGTGCCTCTACCTTAGTATATAAAGGAGCCAAGGGGGAAGGGGGGCGCCGGCCAGAGAGAGGGCGCAGGAGGAGTCCTACTCCTTCCGGGAGTAGGACTCCCCCCCAATCCTATTCCAACTAGGATTCCCCAAGGGGGGAAAGAGGGAGAAGGGTGGCCGGCCACCTCTCCTAGTCCTAATAGGACTAGGGGAAGGGGGGAGGCGCGCAGCCCCTTTGGGCTGCCCTTTTCTCCTTTCCACTAAGGCCCATGAAGGCCCATATGGCTTCCGGGGGGTTCCGGTAACCTCCCGGTAACCCGGTAAAATCCCGATTTCACCCGGAACATTTCCGATGTCCAAACATAGGCTTCCAATATATCAATCTTTACGTCTCGACCATTTCGAGACTCCTCGTCATGTCCGTGATCACATCCGGGACTCCGAACAACCTTCGGTACATCAAAATGCATAAACTCATAATGTAACTGTCATCGTAACCTTAAGCGTGCGGACCCTACGGGTTCGAGAACAATGTAGACATGACCGAGACACGTCTCTGGTTAATAACCAGTAGCGGGACCTGGATGCCCATATTGGCTCCTACATATTCTACGAAGATCTTTATCGGTCAGACCGTATAACAACATACGTTGTTCCCTTTGTCATCGGTATGTTACTTGCCCAAGATTCGATCGTCGGTATCCAATACCTAGCTCAATCTCGTTACCGGCAAGTCTCTTTACTCGTTCCGTAATACATCATCTCACAACTAACATATTAGTTGTAATGCTTGCAAGGCTTATGTGATGTGTATTACCGAGAGGGCCCACAGATACCTCTCCGACAATCGGAGTGACAAATCCTAATCTCGAAATACGCCAACCCAACATCTACCTTTGGAGACACCTGTAATGCTCCTTTATAATCACCCAGTTACGTTGTGACGTTTGGTAGCACCCAAAGTGTTCCTCCGGTAAATGGGAGTTGCATAATCTCATAGTCATAGGAACATGTATAAGTCATGAAGAAAGCAATAGCAACATACTAAACGATCGGGTGCTAAGCTAATGGAATGGGTCATGTCAATCAGATCATTCAACTAATGATGTGACCTCGTTAATCAAATAGCAACTCATTGTTCATGGTCAGGAAACATAACCATCTTTGATTAAAGAGCTAGTCAAGTAGAGGCATACTAGTGACACTTTGTTTGTCTATGTATTAACACATGTATTATGTTTCCGGTTAATACAATTCTAGCATGAATAATAAACATTTATCATGATTATAAGGAAATAAATAATAACTTTATTATTGCCTCTAGGGCATATTTCCTTCAGGTGCTGGTGGAGTGGAAGTAGAGGATGCACGTGGTGTCCATGATGAAGATCGACCTGCAGAAAAGTTAGTTCGCGCCAATGCCTTCGATCCTGCACTTCATGTTCAGCTTTACAAGCAAGATGGAATAAACGAGTGATACTAGTATACTCCTTATACTCTAGAATGGTCTGAATCTCTATATTTAATCCACCCATAAAACGTGCAAGCATAGCTTCATTCTCCTCAACAATACCACATCTAATCATGCCAGTTTGTATTCCTTGTCTTAAGCGCTGCAATTTTTGAAGTAATTCATGTTGATAATATGGTGGAACCCAACGAGTACGCATATCAGTTTTCAAAGCAGCCCAAGTAGCTGGAATAGGATATAATCTAAAATGTTCAGACCACCAAACACATGCAAAGCTAGTGAAAGCACAAACAGTAGCAGGAAAACGTCTCTCCTCAGGATATTGTAAACATGTAAATCGTTGTTCAGTTTCTAACTCCCAAGTAAGATATATACCAGGAACATATCTACCCTCAAATGGTGGAATATTCAATTTTAGTTTAGGAAGATGGTCATGTACCTCAGGTGGTGGTGCAACCCTACCGTTGCAATGATATGCATGAGGACGACCTGGTGGTGGTGGGGCTGGTGGTTGCACGTAGTTCTAATTTTGATCAACGTCATCCTCATAATGGTCCTCCACCTCTACAGTAGCCGCAGGAGCGACAGAAGCACCAATAGTAGGTACAACAGCACCAGAAGTTTGACCTGGCTCAATGGGAACGCGTTGTGCTCGTCCCACTTGGTTTGGAAGACGATGTTGTTGTTGTTGTTGTAGAGGTGCGACAGGTGTAGCGGGCGATGGAAGACGCGTGAGCAATTCATTAAACTTGTTATCGAGCTTTGTCTCGAACGCCTTCTCAATGCCATCTATCTTCTCCATGGCCTCATCAAATCTGTTTAGCACATCTTCCACCTGTCCACTCATCATTTGCTAAAACTTATCATGTAACTCTTTGTTCGTCATGTTCTCCTAGTCAATCGCGTCGGGTTGTGATCCTGCCATGGTTAGCAGCAATAGAAACACACAGGAATATGATCCTACAGACTACTAGCAAATGGCGGTGGTGGAGTGTCACAAATCCGTCAAGCAAATCTCAAATTCTTACCAGTTCTTACCTAGTAGGAGGCGGTGATCGGCAACCGTTGTAGTCAAAACTCTCAAAGCTTGGATACAGCGATTACCAGGGAGAGTCAAACGCACGACGTAGATGTATGTGGAACTAGGAAGGCTTATAAAATGGTAGCAAAAAGGGTCAGCAATAATCAGTTCAGAGATGCAAAGTTGAATAAACGCTCAATGACGACACTGTGCTGGTCCTAGGCTAGACCGTGCTAGAGACGCGAGCCTAGAACACTAATAAAATCACGGCGCTGCACGTAAATAAGGGAGGACCACGCTTTGAATTTTTTTTCTTTTTTTCACTTTTTTTGCACTTTTTTCCTCTTTTTTTGCTCCGCAACAATTTTTTTTGAAAGAGTCTACAAATGGTCTAAAAACTGCCTAGCCAGAATTTTCCAGACTTAGTTTTTTTTTGAGTTTGGAACTATTTTTGTTCTGCGGATGGCTCGAAAGTTGGGGAGTCCTGCTCTATCACGACTCGGAGTATCGCATGATCTGGAACTCGAAAGCAAAGCAACAAATAGTGGACTTGGACTAGGACTGGTGGCGGAGATGAATCTGGTGGAAACTCAGACTGGTGGCGGATATATGTAGGACGGTGGAACTCGGACTGGTGGCGAATCAGTGATGGAGGTGGACTCGGATTATCATGATGGCGGTGGATATGTGGTATATGGTAGCGGCGATGACGATGGTGGTATATGGCAGTGGTGATGACGATGGTGGTATATGGCAGCGATGATGACGATCGTGGTATATGGCAGCGGTGATGATGATGATGCGGCGGCGGCGTGACTACTTGTGAACAGAACTTGAAACTCTAAAGGACTAGACACTAAGACCAACAACCAGACACAACGATGCAACCGCAAATTCAACACAGCAAATACAGAAAAGATTATGCAAAGGCTCCGATTGGTTCAGATAGGATGAACTAACCCTAAATTTTTTGGCTTTTTCTTGGATTATAGGTATGAAGAACACACTCGATCTAAACTACGAAAAACTGTAAAATCTCACCGAGCAACCTGGAAATCTGATACCACTTGATAGAGGCAAAGGTGTCCCGATGTTTCGATGAGATAGATATCGTTTTCTGTGGGAGTGGACTTTGACGATCTGACTACGAACGTGCGAAGATGTCGCGCCTTAGCAATCGCTAAACCAACTTCCGAGGGTTATTGACCACGCTGGAGCACGATCAACCTGACCACGAGGGTCTATTTCCTGCGAGCAAACGAAGAACAAGCTAGAAACTGAGTTTGCAATCTGGATATTGCGAATAAAAGAGGAAAGCTTTATTAATGAAGGTGGGGATTTGTGATGTCTTGGTCTGGTCGTTGGACCCAAACGAAGGACGCGAAGTTGCAGCTATGGCGAACTTGTAGTCTAAACAAAACCCAAAGTCTAAACGATGCCCTATGGGATGTATATATGGAGGAGAGAGGGGGAATTTTCTGGCCCTTGGAGGAGGGGTCCGAAACCAATCCTAACTCTTGTTTCCCCACACATACGGACTCTAAAAACAGCCTATACTTAAGTATTTCGAAAATACATGGGCCTGGCCCAATAATAAGGTGACGCAGAACCTAGAATAGCCTCTGGACGAAATTTATGAAGTGACATCTTGTATATTTCGCCCAAGGCTTAAGGCACTCCTTATGGTGGCTTCAATGTCCTGAAATCATCACTTGTAACTCCGTTCTTTATCCCCTTGCGCATGCCATCATCTCCATGCTTGAACTTGCTCCAAGGTTCATCTTTCTTGTCCAAGATAGGCCCTCCATTTGTAAGCCAAACAAATGTATCCAATTTAGGCAGCATCATAATCTCATGAGCATTAGAATCATTACCAAGAAATGAAAGTACCTGATAATTCAATTGGCGTGCGCGAGCTCTAGTAATTGGTCCAGTATGTATAGCAGTAGGGGCTGTGGGTGTAACAACGGTATTTATGTCCTCATCAACTTCACTCGGACACCCCGCGCATCCTCACTCCGCGGGACGCATCTACTTCACGCGGACACACCCCGCATCATCACTCCGCGGGACGCGTCTACTTCAGTCGGATGCTCCGCTCATCGTCACTCCATGGGACGCGTCTACTTCACGCGGATGCCCCACGCATCGTCACTCCGCGGGACGCGTCTACTTCACTCGGACGCCCCGCGCGTCGCCACTTGGTTGGTCACCTAATCACCACACGACCGCCCCGCGTGTCGCCACTTGGTTGGTCCCCTCATCACCACTCGGCCACCCCGCGCGTCGCCATCGGTTAGTCACCTCATAACCACTCAGTCGCCCCACGCGTCGCCATCAGTTGGTCAACTCATCACCACTCGGCCGCCCCGCGCGTCGCCATCGGTTGGTCACCTCATCACCAGTTGGGCGCCCCGCGCGTCGCCAGTCGGTTGGTCACCTCATCACCACTCGGCCACCACGCGCGTCGCCACTCGGTTGATCACCTCATCACCACTCGGCCGCCCCACGCGTCGCCATTTGGTTGGTCGCCTCATCACCACTCGGACGCCCCGCGCGTCGCCACTCCGCGGGATGCATCAACTTCACTCGGACGCCCGCGCGTCGTCACTCCACGGGACGCGTCTACTTCACCCAGACGCCCCGCGCTTCCTCAGTCCGCGGTACTCGTCTACTTCACGCGGATGCCCCACGCATCATCACTCCACGGGACGCATCTATTTCACTCTGACGCCCCGCGTGTCGCCACTTGGTTGGTCACCTTATCACCACACGACTGCCCCGCGCGTCGCCACTTGGTTGGTCACATCATCACCACTCAGCCGCCTCGCGCGTCGCCATCGGTTGGTCACCTCATCACCACTCGGCCGCCATGCGCGTCGCCATTGGTTGGTCACCTTATCACCACTCAGGTGCCCCGCACGTCGCCGTTGGTTGGTCACCTCATCACCACTCGGGCGCCCCGCGCGTCACCACTCGGTTGGTCACCTCATCACCACCCGGCCGCCCGCGCGTCGCCACTTGGTGTGCCACCTCATCACCACTTGGCCACGCCACGCGTCGCCATTTGGTTGGTCGCCTTATCACCACACGGAAGCCCCGTGCGTAGCCACTCCGCGGGATGCGTCAACTTCACTCGGACGCCCCGCGCGTCGTCACTCCACGGGATGCGTCTACTTCACTCGGACGCCCTGCGCCTCATCACTCCGCAGGACACGTCTACTTCACCCGGACGCCCCGCGCATCGTCACTCCGTGGGACGCGTTTACTTTACCCGGTCACCCCGCGCATCGTCACACCGAGGGACGCGTCTACTTCACGCGGACGCCCCGTGCACCGTCACTCCGTGGGACGCGTCTACTTCACTCGGACACCCCGTGCGTCGCCACTTGGTTGGTCACCTAATCACCACTCGACCGCCCCACATGTCGCCACTTGGTTGGTCACGTCATCACCACTCGGCCGCCCCACGCGTCGCCATCAGTTGGTCACCTCATCACCACTTGGGCGCCCCGTGCGTCGCCATCGGTTGGTCACCTCATCACCAAACAACCGCCCCGCGCGTCGCCATCGGTTCGTCACCTCATCACCACTCGGTCGCCCCGCGGGTCACCATCCGTTGGTCACCTCATCATCACTCGGCCGCCCCGCGTATCGCGATGTGGTTGGTCACATCATCACCACTCGGCCGCCCCGCGCTTCGCCATCGGTTGGTCACCTCATAACCACTTGGCCGCCACGCGCGTCGCCATCAGTTGGTCACCTCAAAACCACTCGGCCGCCACGCGTGTCGCCATCGGTTGGTCACCTCATCACCACTCGGCCGCCCCACGCGTCGCCACTGGGTTGGTCACCTCATCACCACTCGACCACCCACACGTCGCCACTTGGTTGGTCACCTCATCACCACTCGGCCGCCCCGCGCTTCGCCATCGGTTGGTCAACTCATCACCACTCGGCCGCCCCGCGTGTCGCCATCGGTTGGTCACCTCATCACCACTCGGCCGCCACGCGTGTCGCCATCGGTTGGTCACCTTATCACCACTCGGCCGCCCCGCGCATCGCCATCGGTTGGTCACCTCATCACCACTCGGCCACCCCGCGCGTCACAACTTGGTTGGTCACCTCATCACCAATCGACCGCTCCACGCGTCGCCACTTGGTTGATCACCTCATCACCACTCGGCCGCCCCACGCTTCACCATCGGTTGGTCACCTCATCACCACTCGGCGGCCCCGCGTGTCGCCATCAGTTGGTCCCCTCATCACCACTCGGCCGCCCCGCGCGTCGTCATCGGTTGGTCACCTCATCACCATTGGGCCGCCCAGGGCGTCGCCATCGGTTGGTCACCTCATCACCACTCGGCCGCCCCACGCATCGCCATCGGTTGGTCACCTCATCACCACTCGGCCTCCCCGTGCGTCGCCATCGGTTGGTCACCTCATCACCTCTCGGCCGCCCCGGGCTTCGCCATCAGTATGTCACCTCATCACCACTCGGCCGCCCCGCGCGTCTGTCACACCCTGCATTTTGTAACCCTTCATTTGCATTAATAAAGCATGAAAATTTGGACCAACAAAAACTTTTGCATTATTTGGCTTTTATTTGGAGTTGGTTTTCTCTCTGTGTTTTTCAAGCGCTCTTTAAAGTCAACACAACTCCACCTTCTATACTTAATCTCCTTGCCCCAAACTTCTGCCCAATGATCATGCCATGTGTATAGAGCAACATAGTATTTTCTTACAAAAATAATTTGGCCAAAAAGTATTTTCAAAAATTAGTTTTCCAAAAACCCCTGAATTAAGATTTGTACTACAAGTACTTAATTTAGGGCAGTAAAAATCTTTCAAAAAGTATATTTGAAACCTATTAGATATAGGATTCCCATAAACCACAAAAATATAATTTTAAAAGTTATTTTCCTATTTTATTTAAAGGCTTTTTCTTAAGGCCAGAAATGGTCTTTAATAGGTTAAAATTATTTCAATGTTTCAAAAATATTTGAGAAAATTTAGGGAAACTCAGTGGACATATATTTTCCATATATATCAGTTTCAACACATGGTTATGATCAAAATATTGGACAAAACCTCCCAAAACTGTTTCTGCCCATTTCAAGGGTTTGAAATATTTCTACAGGAAATATTTTCATAAAAATCCAGGAAAAATCCAGCAAGTCACAAATGCATATTGTGATCACCTTGCAAAGCCTCATGTCAATTAAAGTCATTTTGGCTCACCAAAATGCCCCAAACCCCTCTCTGACCAGAATCAAATTTGAACAAGTTTGTACTACCAACTTTCTCTCCTTGAGCCCATCTTTTGTGAGCATGTTCACATGACCAAATGAGGCCACTACACCAAGTGGTGCATCAAGGAAAAGTGATTTGCCCAACTAGATCTACACAAGTCCATTTCTGCTCATTTCTAGGGTTTACAAAAGTTGCATTGGCTACTTTGCCCAAATGAGCTCAAACTTGGCGGGACATCTTACTTCTATGTGCCATTCCATCCTGTTAATTCTCATGGCAAGTGGAATTAATTTTCTTGCCCAAACCAACAACAAACACCTTCTACCATTTTGCAAAAACCACTGTTTTGACCCCTTCCACTATTCTTCATGAGCTCAACTTTCTACCAGAGCTTAATCTAGTCACCTTATACCTCCAGTAGCAATGGCAAGCCCTTAGATCAATTATTTGGGGGTGAAACCCTCACTTTCTCTCTCTGGACAGCCCCATTTCCACTCTTCTCCTTCCTCTCCCTTCACCCACTGGCCATCCAAAGCATCCAAGGCCAAGATCCCTTCCCTAGCACCCCCCAAACACTACTGGACATGCAAGGGCGTGCCCACAAGCATAGAAAATGGCTTGGCATGCCATTTGGGCGCTCTGGAGCGTGCTACAGTGCGCTCCCGCACTGTAGCCGCCCCCTTCCAACCACCTCCGGCCACCTAGGCACTCCCCCTCACGCCAGCCGATGCTCCTCGACGTCCGTAGCACGCTACGCCTCTGTCCCCCTCCTCCTTCTCCCTCCTAATGCCCTTGCTCGCACGCACGCCGGCCGCCCGGGAGCTCCAATGAGCGGCCTCACACGCGCGGCGTCTCTGACCCTTCCCCGCTCCCTCTCTTCTCCCCCTGGGCGTAGTCGACCCCCACGAACACCCTAGACTCGGCGCAGCACCCTCCCGAGGCCCGTAGCGACGAGCACGAGCTCGCTTGCGCACGAGCCCATGGTGGACCGCCGCTCGCCTATATAAGGCATTCCCGAGCCCTCCTCTCGCCACCACTCGTCCCCTCCCACTCCAAATAGCCCCACTGGGCCTCCCGTTCATCCCAGAGCCGCCCAAGCTCGAGATCAAGCTCGAGCTCCGCCGCCTCGTGTCGTCATCGATCTCGGGGTACGGGCTCCCTCCGCCCCTCCTCTCTCTCGATCTGGACCCTCCATACCTCCCTGATCATTTCCCCTCTCCCTTGTAGCCGGAAATGGCCGGAGCCATCAACGCGCGAAGCTCCTCCGCCGCAGCTCGTCGCCGGCGAACTAGGCACCCCCGCCGGCCAAGCCCACCACCCACCGACGTGCGGCAGTCCCCTGAAGCCATCCCCGCACTCGCCGGAGCTCGTCGTGGCCTGCATCATCGTTGGTGAGCACCGCGACCCCCCTGTCCATGGGTTAGTGATGACAGGTGGGCCCCGCCTGTCATACTCTCCCTCGTTCCCGCGCCCCTCTCTCTCTCTCTCTAAACTGCGGGCCCCGGCCGTCAGGTTTGAAATGGGTGGGCGGGCGCGCGCGCTGTGCGCTGGCTTGGCTGGGCCGGCCCACTGGCTGGGCCTGCTGCCCCGCAGCTGTTCTGGCCCGGCCGGAATAGTGCCCCTTTTCTTTTTCTTTTTCTGTGCTTTTCCAAAAATTCCACAGAATAAAATATATGTCTAAATAAATTAATTCCAATTCCTAAATTCCCAAAATATTGCAACCTATTTAATGGTGCAACTTTCATTGAAATCCAACCAACTTTTATGTACTGTTCAAATTTAAATTCAAATTTGAGCAGTTTAATCTCTGTTTGGAAATCCATATACCCTCTTATATAACTCCAAATCCAAAACTAGGAATTTCCATCTTCTTAGTTTTCAACCAAGTATTTTACAAAAATGAGTTGACATTTTTCTGAGCACTTTGGTTTTTTTCTGGTTTATTATTGCCTTATTTTTTTCTCGTTATTCTTTTGCGACGATAGATTGCGTTGCTGACGAAGGAGTTGGACCAGAAGACTTTGAAGACCCAGAAGACCTTGCTGAGCCAGGCAAGCAGCCCTTTGACCATGTTTATGAAACCCTTTTTATGCATTTCATATAGCACTTTACTATTGTTGCATCGGAATCATGATGAGAGGGTAGCCACTTTGGTGGGTTGCCTTCATTTCCTCCATGATGGTACTTGCATTGTGCATGACCCTACCTCCTTATGAGGGTTATGCCGGTGGGAATAGATAGGATGCATAGAGATGGAGACAAAGTATGTTCAAAGGACTTTTCGAAAACCCCATCGGGTGCCACTTATGCCCGGGGGAGAAGATGAGTTGGGTAGCCACTTGATGACGAAGTGGTGTACCGAGGCAAGTGTGTGTGTTGTTTTCAAAACGGAATGGTTTAAGTTGCGACCGTTATTCCAACCTTACATGCGCAACCACTCTACCCTTGTATGGGGAAGGGCATTATTGATTACCTAGGCTGATACTATCTTGGAGCCCGCATTACTAGTGACGGGGGAGAGTTGGTGCTCTCTCTCGGGACGGGGTCGTGCCAGGTAGGGCGGCCAAGAACATTTTTATGGGGCACCGGACACACCGTTGGTACCCCGTGCCAGTGGTATGTGATGAATATGGGAGCGAGGCTCCACAATTTTAAGTTATGAAATGTTGGGCACGGGGGTTACTACCAATTGAGTGGACTCCATGTTAGTGTCGTCTAGGGAAAGATAGTGATCGGGTGCTTACCCCGGGTACTTGAGGTACCGCGGGTCGTGGATGACACGGAAGATCCCCGGATCTTGTGGGTAAAGTGTGCAACCTCTGCAGAGTGTAAAACTATTCGAATAGCCGTGTCCACGGTCAAGGACAGTTGGGTAACCGCTCTTGGGCTACGTCCACTTGTTTACAAACCAGTGTGTGTGTTGGATAAGTGGGAAGAACTACTTGGGTCAAGTCAATGACTTGACATGATTGAGTTGGGTTGGTGCCCACTCTATTTATGTTGATATCTATAACCTGTCCTCATGGTTACTTGAATTCTCCTGATGCATGTCTTACACATTGTTGAACATTTCATTGCACTCAAAACTAGCTTTCCGCAAAAATTTACCTATATCATGCATTGTTGTATCTTGAACCAAAACATGGGTTGCTTGCGAGTACATTCAAAGTACTCATTGGCTTGCCACTGGTTATTTAATTGGCCAGGCATGGAAGAACAGGAGTTCGAAGAAGAGTTCTTTGGAGACGAACATGCGAACTAGGACGTTTCCCAGTCAGAATGCCTGTAGGGTTAAGGCAGATGGCATGGGTTCTACTTATCGACGAAGATTTCCGCTGCTTGTGTTTCATTGATGTTCAGCCCTTAAGGCTTTATCTATGTAAGACTTGACCATAATGGTCATAATTTGTGTAAGACGGTATGTATGGATGTAAGACTCTTGTTATTCAGCTTCTGTGTGTTCAGTGAGCATTGATCTCTGGGATCACTGTACACGTGCATTCGGTGATCACGACTTATGAGTCGGGGTACCCATAGAGCTGGTATCAGAGCCATCCTGACTATAGGAAGCCTTAGTTAGCATGGGCGTTAGTTAGCTTGAGACCATATAAACTTCTCTTCTTTTCTAAAGCTTACCCCACCCAAGATATATTTCCCTTATTGACCTCTCCCATTCAACCTTTGTAGATGGCTGCTGTACCCGAAGACTTCCTGACCACCGGATTTCCCGTGCTTCTCAAGGATAGCCTCAAGAAGTGCCAGTTTCACCGAGCTCCCATTTTCACCTACCATGAGCATTGGATCAATGACACCGAGACGGAGTATCATGTGGAAGTGATCGTGAAGGCTTATGACTCTCCAACAAGCTGGTTCTTCGAGGGACCCCAGATGGCAACACTAGTTCTTGCCGTCGAGACGGCAACCCTCAAGGCACTCACCCGCCTCCGAGACCTTCTTCCAGAAATGGCAGACGAGTTGGCAACCCGCTTCTTGCCTTATCGGAAGGAAGGTGAGGATGAGGGCAGTGCACCAGCTCCACCATTAGAAGAAGGACTTCCACTCTGATTCCAGACCTACTTCAGCCTTTGTGCCGATAGTTTGGCACAACACTTGGCCTCGGAATCGATGAAGCTCTGAAAGGAACTTCATGAGACCAAGGCACTTCTTCGCCAAGCACAAGAGAAGACGGATAGGATCAAGAAGGAAGGTGCTTCCCCTGGTCAACCCGCAATCGCATACAGAGGCGGAAGACCCCCAAAGGATGGAGAACCACCACAGCAACACCGCATGAGCGCAAAGGAATACCGCAAACTCTTCGCACCACCTGTAACTGTCTTGTTTGATTTTGGAGCCACGCATTCATTTGTCACCCAAAGCTTTGCATTAAAAAGTGGCATGACCCCTACACCCCTGAATAACCCTATGGTGGTACAAACCCCCAGAGCAGAGATGAGAGCCAAGATAGGATGTAAAGGAGTCGGGACTGTCATTAACGGGGTAGACTTCCAAGCAGACCTTATCATCTTAAGATCACAAGGCTTGGATGTGATCTTAGGAATGAATTGGCTCATCAAGCACCAAGGCTTGTTAGATTGTGCCACCCGGACCGTCACTGTGACCAATGACCAAGGAGTCGAAGTTAAGTTTGCTCCCAACCCCTCCTCTGCTCAAGGCGCCCAAGTCAACTGTCTGTCAGAAGTTGGACTGGAGCAAGTGCCGGTAGTATGCGAATACCCCGATGTCTTTCCTGATGAGCTACCGGGAATGCCTCCTGACCGAGACATTGAGTTCATCATCGAGATCATGCCTGGAGATGGACCCATCCATAAGAAGCCTTATAGAATGGGATCAGAAGAGTTAGCAGAATTGAAGAAGCAACTGGAAGAGCAGTTGAGGAAGGGATTTATCCGCCCTAGTGCCTCCCCTTGGGGATCACCTGTTCTGTTTGTGACAAAGAAGGACGGTACCATCCGCTTATGCATTGACTATCGCTCCCTCAATGAAGTTACGATCAAGAACAAGTATCCACTTCCCAAGATTGAAGATCTGTTTGATCAACTCAATGGGGCCAAGGTGTTCTCCAAGATTGACCTCAGATCTGGGTACTACCAGCTGAAAATCAGACCCAAGATATTCCGAAGACGGCATTTGTAACCAGATATGGCCTGTATGAGTGCATGGTCATGTCCTTTGGATTGACCAATGCCCCAGCTTACTTCATGTATCTCATGAATAAGGTCTTCATGGAATTTTTGGACAAGTTTTTCGTTGTCTTCATTGATGACATTCTTGTCTTCTCGAATACGGAAGAAGAGCACGAGCAACACTTGAGGATGGTCCTAGACAAGCTTCGAGAGCACCAACTGTATGCCAAGTTCAGCAAGTGTGAATTTTGGCTGCGTGAAGTTGGATTCTTGGGTCATGTTTTGACCAAAGAAGGATTGTAGGTCGATCCCGCTAAGATTGAAGCCGTGACCGAATGGCAATCCCCAAGAAATGTGAAGAAAGTCAGAAGCTTCCTCGGACTCGTGGGATATTACCGCAAGTTCGTTGAAGGATTCTCAAGCATTGCACGACCCATGACTCAGCTCTTGAAGAAGGACAAGAAGTTTGAATGGACGCCGAAGTGTGAAGAAAGCTTCCAGGAGCTGAAGAAGAGATTGACCACCGCCCCAGTTCTGGCCACACCAGATATATTGTGATGCGTCAAGAACCGGACTGGGAGGTGTTCTGATGCAAGAAGGCAGAGTCGTAGCTTACCTTTCAAGGCAACTACGGCCTCATGAAGAGAACTATGCTACTCATGACCTTGAGTTGGCAGCTGTAGTTCATGCCCTGAAAACATGGCGACATTACCTCCTAGGGAAGCGGTGTGAGATATATACGGATCACAAAAGTCTGAAGTATATTTTCACTCAGAAGGAATTGAACATGAGGCAGAGAAGGTGGCTAGAGTTGATCAAGGATTATGACCTCAGTGTTCAATATCACCCTGGGAAGGCTAATGTGGTAGCAGATGCATTAAGCAGGAAGGCTTGTTCCTTGAATGCTATGCTTAAGGAAAGGCTACCCACCTTGTATGTAGAACTTGAAAGCTTCGGGTTGGAACTGGTTGCACCAGGATTCTTAGCTAACCTTGAAGTCAAGCCTACCCTGATGGATGATATTAAGGAAGCTCAAAAGGGACACGAAAGTATTGAAGGCATCAAGAGGAAGATCAAGGCCGGCAAGGCCCTAGGATTCTCAGAGGATGAGCAGGGAATTGTGTGGTTTGGGAATCGCATTTGCGTACCCAACAAGATTGAGCTCAAGAATTTGATCTTGCAAGAAGCTCATAACACCCTGTATTCCATCCACCCCGGAGGAACCAAGATGTATCAAGACCTAAAGGAAAGATTCTGGTGGCATGGCATGAAGAGAGAGATAGCCACTCTCGTCATGAAGTGTGACATATGCCAAAGGGTCAAAGCTGAACATCAACGACCCGCTGGATTGTTACAGCCTCTCAAGGTGCCCGAATGGAAATGGGATAAAGTCAGAATGGACTTCGTCACTGGATTACCCAGGTCAAATAAGGGACATGACTCCATCTGGGTCATAGTCGACCATTTGACCAAAGTAGCCCATTTCATTCCTGTCAAAACGACTTACAAAGGAAACTAGCTAGCCAGCCTCTACATCAACAGAATCTTAAGCCTTCATGGTGTTCCCAAGGAGATTGTGTCAGATCGAGGAACCCAGTTTACCTCAAGGTTCTGGAAGAAGTTCCAAGAGGCCATGGGGACCAAGTTGTCCTTCAGCACTGCTTTCCACCCACAGACCGGAGGTCAGACGGAACGAGTGAATCAGATACCCGAAGACATGCTCCGAGCCTCTGTCTTAGCATATGGAGCTAGGTGGGAAGATTGCCTCCCTTTTGCCGAGTTCTCCTACAACAACAATTATCAATCAAGCCTCCAGATGGCACCATTTGAGGCGTTGTATGGACGCAAGTGTCGCACACCCCTCAATTGGTCAGAGACCGGAGAAGGACTAGTCTTTGGGCCCGATATCCTCCGTGAAGCAGAAGAGCAAGTCCAGCTTGTCAGAGAGCGTTTGAAAATTGCCAAGTCAAGGCAGAAGAGCTACGTTGACTCACGTCGGAGAGACATGACCTTCCGAGTTGGAGACCATGTCTATCTCCGGGTCACACCTCTCAAGGGAACCCCGCGCTTCCATGTCAAAGGAAAGCTCGCCCCAAGATACATTGACCCCTTCAAGATCACTAACCGACGAGGAGAAGTGGCTTACCAGTTGGAACTGCCACCTGAACTATCCGATGTGCACAACGTATTCCACGTGTCACAACTCCGGAAGTGTCTCCAAGTCCCAGACAAGCCAGGTCTTTACAAGGACGTCAATCACCAAGCCATTGACCTTCAGCCCAATTTGACCTACCGTGAGAAGCCCATCAGCATTTTGGATGAGGCTGAGCGACGCACTCGAAGCCGCACGATCAAGTACTTCAAGGTCCAGTGGAGCAACCACACTGAAGCAGAAGCAACCTGGGAACGTGAAGACTACCTTAGATCCGAGTTTCCGTGTCTCTTTAAAGCCTAGTTTAGGAATCTCGGGGACGAGATTCTTGTAAGGGGTGTAGGTCTGTCACACCCTGCATTTTGTAACACTTCATTTGCATTAATAAAGCATGAAAATTTGGACCAACAAAAACTTTTGCATTATTTGGCTTTTATTTGGAGTTGGTTTTCTCTCTGTGTTTTTCAAGTGCTCTTTAAAGTCAACACAACAACACCTTCTATACTTAATCTCCTTGCCCCAACCTTCTGCCCAATGATCATGCCATGTTTATAGAGCAACATAGTGTTTTCTTACAAAAATAATTTGGCCAAAAAGTATTTTCAAAAATTAGTTTTCCCAAAACCCCTGAATTAAGATTTGTACTACAAGTACTTAATTTAGGGCAGTAAAAATCTTTCAAAAAGTATATTTGAAACCTATTAGATATAGGATTCCCATAAACCACAAAAATATAATTTTAAAAGTTATTTTCCTATTTTATTTAAAGGCTTTTTCTTAAGGCCAGAAATGGTCTTTAATAGGTTAAAATTATTTCAATGTTTCAAAAATATTTGAGAAAATTTAGGGAAACTCAGTGGACATATATTTTCCATATATATCAGTTTCAACACATGGTTATGATCAAAATATTGGACAAAACCTCCCAAAACTGTTTCTGCCCATTTCAAGGGTTTGAAATATTTCTACAGGAAATATTTTCATAAAAATCCAGGAAAAATCCAGCAAGTCACAAATGCATATTGTGATCACCTTGCAAAGACTCATGTCAATTAAAGTCATTTTGGCTCACCAAAATGCCCCACACCCCTCTTTGACCAGAATCAAATTTGAACAAGTTTGTAATACCAACTTTCTCTCCTTGAACCCAACTTTTGTGAGCATGTTCACATGACCAAATGAGGCCACTACACCAAGTGGTGCATCAAGGAGAAGTGATTTGCCCAACTAGATCTACACAAGTCCATTTCTTCTCATTTCTAGGGTTTACAAAAGTTGCATTGGCTACTTTGCCCAAATGAGCTCAAACTTGGTGGGACATCTTACTTCTATGTGCCATTCCATCCTGTTAATTCTCATGGCAAGTGGAATTAATTTTCTTGCCCAAACCAACAACAAACACCTTCTGCCATTTTGCAAAAACCATTGTTTTGACCCCTTCCACTATTCTTCATGAGCTCAACTTTTTACCAGAGCTTAATCTAGTCACCTTATACCTCCAGTAGCAATGGCAAGCCCTCAGATCAATTATTTGGGGGTGAAACCCTCAATTTCTCTCTGTGGACAGCCCCATTTCCACTCTTCTCCTTCCTCTCTCTTCACCCCCTGGCCATCCAAAGCATCCAGGGCCAAGATCCCTTCCCTAGCACCCCCAAACACTACTGGACATGCAAGGGCATGCCCACAAGCATAGAAAATGGCTTGGCATGCCATTTGGGCGCTCTGGAGCGCGCTACAGTGCGCTCCCGCACTGTAGCCGCCCCCTTCCAACCGCCTCCGGCCACCTCGGCACTCCCCCTCACGCCAGCCGATGCTCCTCGACATCCGCAGCACGCTACGCCTCTGTCCCCCGACTCCTTCTCCCTCCTAATGCCCTTGCTCGCACGCGCGCCGGCCGCCCGGGAGCTCCAATGAGCGGCCTCACACGCACGGCGTCTCTGACCCTTCCCTGCTCCCTCTCTGCTCCCCCTGGGCGTAGTCGACCCCCACGAACACCCTAGACTCGGCGCAGCACCCTCTCGAGGCCCGTAGCGACAAGCACGAGCTCGCCGGCGCACGAGCCCACGGTGGACCGCCGCTCGCCTATATAAGGCATTCCCGAGCCCTCCTCTCGCCACCACTCGTCCCCTCCCACTCCAAATAGCCTCACTGGGCCTCCCGTCCATCCCCAGAGCCGCCCAAGCTCGAGACCGAGCTCAAGCTCCGCCGCCTCGGGTCGTCGTCGATCTCGGGGTACGGGCTCCCTCCGCCCCTCCTCTCTCTCGATCTGGACCCTCCATACCGCCCTGATCATTTCCCCTCTGTTTCCCCTCTCCCTTGCAGTCAGAAACGGCCGGAGCCATCAACGCGCGAAGCTCCTCCGCCACAGCTCGTCGCTGGCGAACCAGGCACCCCCGCCGGCCAAGCCCACCACCCACCGACGTGCGGCAGTCCCCTGAAGCCATCCCCGCACTCGCCGGAGCTCCCCGTGGCCTGCATCGTCGCCGGTGAGCACCGCGACCGCCCTGTCCATGGGTTAGTGATGACAGGTGGGCCCCGCCTGTCATCCTCTCCCTCGTTCCCGCGCCCCTCTCTCTCTCTCTGACCTGCGGGCCCCGGCCGTCAGGTTTGAAATGGGTGGGCGGGCGCGCGCGCTGTGCGCTGGCTCGGCTGGGCCGGCCCGCTGGCTGGGCCTGCTGCCCCGCAGCTGTTCTGGCCCGGCAGGAACAGTGCCCCTTGTCTTTTTCTTTTTCTGTGGCTTTTCCAAAAATTCCACAAAATAAAATATGTCCAAATAAATTAATTCCAATTCCTAAATTCCCAAAATATTGCACCTATTTAATGGTGCAACTTTCATTCAAATCCAACCAAGTTTTATGTACTGTTCAAATTTAAATTCAAATTTGAGCAGTTTAATCTCTGTTTGGAAATCCATATACCCTCTTATATAACTCCAAATCCAAAACTAGGAATTTCTCCCTTCTTAGTTTTCAACCTAGTATCTTACAAAAATTAGTTGACATTTTTCTTAGCACTTTGGTTTTTTTTTCTGTTTTATTATTGCCTTATTTTTTTCTCATTATTATTTTGCGACGATAGATTGCGTTGCTGAAGAAGGAGTTGGACCAGAAGACTTTGAAGACCCAGAAGACCTTGCTAAGCCAGGCAAGCAGCCCTTTGACCATGTCTATGAAACCCTTTTTATGCATTTCATATAGCACTTTACTATTGTTGCATCGGAATCATGATGAGAGGGTAGCCACTTTGGTGGGTTGCCTTCATTTCCTCCTTGATGGTACTTGCATTGTGCATGACCCTACCTCCTTATGAGGGTTATGCCGATGGGAATGGATAGGATGCTAAAGTAGTGCTACGCAAAAGGGACGGGAATATGCATAGAGATGGAGACAAAGTATGTTGAAAGGACTTTTCGAAAACCCCATCGGGTGCCACTTATGCCCGGGGGAGATGATGAGTTGGGTAGCCACTTGACGACGAAGTGGTGTACCGAGGCAAGTGTGTGTTGTTTTCAAAACGGAATGGTTTAAGTTGCGACCATTATTCCAACCTTACATGCGCAACCACTCTACCATTGTATGGGAGAGGGCATTATTGATTACCTAGGCCGATACTAGCTTGGAGCCCGCAGTACTAGTGACGGGGGAGAGTTGGTGCTCTCTCTCGGGACGGGGTCGTGCCAGGTAGGGTGGCCAAGAACATTTTTATGGGGCACCGGACACACCGTTGGTACCCCGTGCCAGTGGTATGTGATGAATATGGGAGCGAGGCTCCACAATTTTAAGTTATGAAATGTTGGGCACGGGGGTTACTACCAATCGAGTGGACTCCATGTTAGTGTCGTCTAGGGAAAGATAGTGATCGGGTGCTTACCCCGGGTACTTGAGGTACCGTGGGTCGTGGATGACACGGAAGATCCCCGGATCTTGTGGGTAAAGTGTGCAACCTCTGCAGAGTGTAAAACTATTCGAATAGCCGTGTCCACGGTCAAGGACAGTTGGTTAACCGCTCTTGGGCTACGTCCACTTGTTTACAAACCAGTGTGTGTGTCGGATAAGTGGGAAGAACTACTTGGGTCAAGTCAAGGACTTGACATGATTGAGTTGGGTTGGTGCCCACTCTATTTATGTTGATATTTATAACCTGTCCTCATGGTTACTTGAATTCTCCTGATGCATGTCTTACACGTTGTTGAACATGTCATTGCACTCAAAACTAGCTTTCCGCAAAAATTTACCTATATCATGCATTGTTGTATCTTGAACCAAAACATGGGTTGCTTGCGAGTACATTCAAAGTACTCATTGGCTTGCCACTGGTTATTTAATTGGCCAGGCATGGAAGAATAGGAGTTCGAAGAAGAGATCTTTGGAGATGAACATGCGAACTAGGACGTTTCCCAGTCAGAATGCTTGTAGGGTTAAGGCAGATGGCATGGGTTCTACTTATCGACGAAGATTTCCGCTGCTTGTGTGTCATTGATGTTCAGCCCTTAAGGCTTTATCTATGTAAGACTTGACCATAATGGTCATAATTTGTGTAAGACGGTATGTATGGATGTAAGACTCTTGTTATTCAGCTTCTGTGTGTTCAGTGAGCATTGATCTCTAGGATCACTGTACACGTGCATTCGGTGATCACGACTTATGAGTCGGGGTCCCCATAGCGTCGCCACTTGGTTGGTCATCTCATCACCACTCGGCCGCCCCGCGCATCGCCATCGGTTGGTCACCTCATCACCACTCGGCCGCCCCCCGCGTTGTCATCGGTTGGTCACCTCATCACCACTCGGCCGCCCCGCGTGTCGCCATCGGTTGGTCACCTCATCACCACTCGACCGCCCCGCGCGTCGCCATCGGTTGGTCACCTCATCACCACTCGCCCGCCCCGCGTGTCGCCACTTGGTTGGTCACCTCATCACCACTGAGCCGCCCGGCACGTCCCCAGCAGTTATTCACCTCATCATGATTCGGCCGCCCCCACGCGTCGCCATCGGTTGGTCACCTCATCACCACTCGGCCGCCCCGCGCGTCGCCATCGGTTGGTCACCTCATCACCACTCGGCCGCCCCGCGCGTCGCCCTCGGTTGGTCACCTCATCACCACTCGGCCGCCCCGCGCGTCGCCAGCGGTTGGTCACCTCATCACCACTCGGCCGCCCCCGCGCGTCACCATCGGTCGGTCACCTCATCACCACTCGGCCGCCCCGCGCGTCGCCATCGGTCGGTCACCTCATCACCACTCGGCCGCCCCGCGTGTCGCCATCGGTTGGTCACCTCATGACCACTCGGGCGCCCTGCGCGTCACCACTCGGTTGGTCACCTCATCACCACTCAGCCGCCCGCGCGTCGTCACTCGGTGTGTCACCTCATCACCACTCGGCCGCGCCACGCGTCACCATTTGGTTGGTCGCCTTATCACCACTCGGAAGCCCCGTGCGTAGCCACTCCGCGGGACGCGTTAACTTCACTCGGACGCGCCGCGCGTCATCACTCCACGGGACGCGTCTACTTCACTCGGACGCCCCGCGCCTCATCACTCCGCTGGACACGTCTACTTCACCCGGACGTCCCGCAAATCGTCACTCTGCGGGACACGTTTACTTCACCTGGTCGCCCCGCGCATCGTCACTCCGTGGGACGCGTCTACTTCACGCGGACGCCCCGTGCATCATCACTCTGCGGGACGCGTCTACTTCACTCGGACGCCCCGCGTGTCGCCACTTGGTTGGTCACCTCATCACCACTCGGCCGTCTCGCGCGTTGCCATCGGTTGGTCACCTCATCACCACTCGGCCGCCCCGCGCGTCGCCATTGGTTGGTCACCTCATCACCACTCGGGCGCCCCGCACGTCGCCATCGATTGGTCACCTCATCACCCCTCGGGCGCCACGCGCGTCACCACTCGGTGGGTCACCTCATCACCACACGGCCGCCCGCGCGTCGCCACTCGGTGTGTCACCTCATCACCACTCGGCCGCGCCACGCGTCGCCATTTGGTTGGTCGCCTTATCACCACACGGAATCCCCGTGTGTAGCCACTCCGCGGGACGCATCAACTTCACTCGGACGCCCCGCGCGTCATCACTCCACGGGACGCGTCTACTTCACTCGGACGCCCCGCGCCTCATCACTCCGCAGGACACGTCTACTTCACCCGGACGCCCCGCGCATAGTCACTCTGCGGGACGCGTTTACTTCACCCGGTCGCCCCACGCATCGTCACACCATGGGACGCGTCTACTTCACGCGGACGCCCCGCGCACCATCACTACGTGGGACGCGTCTACTTCACTTGGACGCCCCGCGCGTCGCCACTTGGTTGGTCACCTAATCACCACTCGACAGCCCCGCGCGTCGCCACTTGGTTGGTCATGTCATCACCACTCAGCCACCCCGCGCGTCGCCATCAGTTGGTCACCTCATCACCACTTGGCCGCTCCGTGCGTCACCATCAGTTGGTCACCTCATCACCACACGACCGCCCCGCGCGTCGCCATCGGTTGGTCACCTCATCACCACTCGGCCGCCCCACGCGTCGCCATCCGTTGGTCACCTCATCATCACTCGGCCGGCCCGCGTATCGCGATGTGGTTGGTCACCTCATCACCACTCGTCCGCCCCGTGCGTCGCCATCGGTTGTTCACCTCATCACCACTCGGCCGCCCCGCGCTTCGCCATCGGTTGGTCACCTCATAACCACTGGGCCGCCACGCGCGTCGCCATCTGTTGGTCACCTCAAAACCACTCGGCCGCCACGCGCGTCGCCATCGGTTGGTCACCTCATCACCACTCGGCCACCCCCGGGCGTCGCCACTGGGTTGGTCACCTCATCACCACTCGGTCCCCCCACGCGTCGCCAGCGGTTGGTCACCTCATCACCACTCGGCCGCCCCCGCGCATTGCCATCGGTTGGTCACCTCATCACCACTCGGCCGCCCCGCGCGTCGCCATTGGTTGGTCACCTCATCACCACTTGGCCGCACCGCGCGTCGCCATCGGTCGGTCACCTCATCACCACTCAGCCGCCCCGCGCGTCGCCATCGGTTGGTCACCTCATCACCACTCGGGCGCCCTGCGCGTCGCCACTCGGTTGGTCACCTCATCACCACTCAGCCGCCCGCGCGTCGCCACTCGGTGTGTCACCTCATCACCACTCGGCCGCGCCACGCGTCACCATTTGGTTGGTCACCTTATCACCACTCGGAAGCCCCGTGCGTAGCCACTCCGCGGGACGCGTCAACTTCACTCGGACGCCCCGCGCGTCGTCATTCCACGGGACGTGTCTACTTCACTCGGACGCCCCGCGCCTCATCACTCTGCAGGACACGTCTACTTCACCCGGACGTCCCGCAGATCGTCACTCCGCGGGACACGTTTACTTCACCCGGTCGCCCCGCGCATCGTCACTCCGTGGGACGCGTCTACTTCATGCGGACGCCTCGTGCATCGTCACTCCGCGAGACGCATCTACTTCACTCGGACGCCCTGCGCGTCGCCACTTGGTTGGTCACCTCATCACCACTCGGCCGTCTCGCGCGTCGCCATCGGTTGGTCACCTCATTACCACTCGGCCGCCCCGCGCGTCGCCATGGATTGGTCACCTCATCACCACTCGGGTGCCCCGCACGTTGCCATCGGTTGGTCACCTCATCACCACTCCGACGCCTCGCACGTCACCACTCGGTTCGTCACCTCATCACCACACGGCCGCCCGCGCGTCGCCACTCGGTGTGTCACCTCATCACCAATCGGGCGCGCCACGCGTCATCATTTGGTTGGTCGCCTTATCACCACACGGAAGCCCCGTGCGTAGCCACTCCGCGGGACGCGTCAACTTCACTGGGACGCCCCGCGCGTCGTCACTCCACGGGACGCGTCTACTTCACGCGGACGCCCTGCGCCTCATCACTCCGGAGGACACGTCTACTTCACCCGGACGCCCCGCGCATCGTCACTCCGCGGGACGCGTTTACTTCACCCGGTCGCCTCGCGCATCGTCACACCGTGGGACGCGTCTACTTCACGCGGACGCCTCGCGCACCATCACTCTGTGGGACGCGTCTACTTCACTCGGACGTCCCGCGCGTCGCCACTTGGTTGGACACCTAATCACCACTCGACCGCCCCGCGTGTCGCCACTTGGTTGGTCACGTCATCACCACTCGGCCGCCCCGCGTGTCGCCATCAGTTGGTCACCTGATCACCACTTGGCCGCCCCGCGCGTCGCCATCGGTTGGTCACCTCATCACCACCCGACCGCCCCGCGCGTCGCCATCGGTTAGTCACCTCATCACCACTCGGCCGCCCTGCGCGTCGCCATCTGTTGGTCACCTCATCATCACTCGGCCGCCCCGCGTATCGCGATGTGGTTGGTCACCACATCACCACTCGGCCGCCCCGTGCGTCGCCATCGGTTGGTCACCTCATCACCGCTAGTCCGCCCCGCGCTTCGCCATCGGTTGGTCACCTCATAACCACTGGGCCGCCACACGCGTCGCCATCTGTTGGTCACCTCAAAACCACTCGGCCGCCACGCGCGTCGCCATCGGTTGGTCACCTCATCACCACTCGGCCGCCCCGCGCGTCGCCACTGGGTTGGTCACCTCATCACCACTCGACCACCCCGCGCGTCGCCACTTGGTTGGTCACCTCATCATCACTCGGCCGCCCCGCGCTTCGCCATCGGTTGGTCAACTCATCACCACTCGGCCGCCCCGCGTGTCACCATCGGTTGGTCGCCTCATCACCACTCGGCCGCCACGAGTGTCGCCATCAGTTGGTCACCTTATCACCACTCGGCCGCCCCGCGCATCGCCATCGGTTGGTCACCTCATCACCACTCGGCCACCCCGCGCATCGCAACTTGGTTGGTCACCTCATCACCAATCGACCGCTCCATGTGTCGCCACTTGGTTGATCACCTCATCACCACTCGGCCGCCCCGCGCGTCACCATCGGTTGGTCACCTCATCACCACTCGGCGGCCCCGCGTGTCGCCATCGGTTGGTCCCCTCATCACCACTCGGCCGCCCCGCGCGTCGTCATCGGATGGTCACCTCATCACCATTGGGCCGCCCCGGGCGTCGCCATTGGTTGGTCACCTCATCACCACTCGGCCGCCCAATGCATCGCTATCGGTTGGTCACCTCATCACCACTCAGCCTCTTCGTGCGTGGCCATCGGTTGGTCACCTCATCACCACTCGGCCGCCCCCGCGCGTCGCCATCGGTTGGTCACCTCATCATCACTCGGCCGCCCCGCGCGTCGCCATCGGTTGGTCACCTCATCACCACTCGGCCGCCGCGCGCGTCGCCATCGGTTGGTCACCTCATCACCACTCGGCCGCCCCGCGCGTCGCCAGCGGTTGGTCACCTCATCACCACTCGGCCGCCCCCACGCGTCGCCATCGGTTGGTCACCTCATCACCACTCGGCCACCCCGCGCGTCGCCATCGGTCGGTCACCTCATCAACACTCGGCCGCCCCGCGCGTCGCCATCGGTTGGTCACCTCATCACCACTCGGGCGCCCCACACGTCGCCACTTGGTTGGTCACCTCATCATCACTCAGCCGCCCGCGCGTCGCCACTCAATGTGTCACCTCATCACCACTCGGTCGTGCCACGCGTCACCATTTGGTTGGTCGCCTTATCACGACTCGGAAGCCCCGCGCGTTGTCACTCCACGGGAAGCGTCTACTTCACTCGGACGCCCCGCGCGTCGTCACTCCGCAGGACACGTCTACTTCACCCGGACGCCCCGCAGATCATCACTCCGCGGGACACGTTTACTTCACCCGGTCGCCCCGCGCATCGTCACTCCGTGGGACGCGTCTACTTCATGCGGACGCCCCATGCATTGCACTCCGCGGGACGCGTCTACTTCACTCGGACGCCCCGTGCATTGCACTCCGCGGGACGCGTCTACTTCACTCGGACGCCCCACGCATCGCCACTTGGTTGGTCACCTCATCACCACTCGGCCGTCTTGCGCGTCGCCATCGGTTGGTCACCTCATCACCACTCGGCCGCCCCGCGCGTCGCCATTGGTTGCTCACCTCATCACCACTCGGGCGCCCCGCACGTCGCCATCGGTTGGTCACCTCATCACCACTCGGGCGCCCCGTGCGTCACCACTCGGTTGGTCACCTCATCACCACACGGCCGCCTGCGCATCGCCACTCGGTGTGTCACCTCATCACCACTCGGCCGCGTGTCGCCTTATCACCACACGGAAGCCCCGTGCGTAGCCACTCCGCGGGACGCGTCAACTTCACTCGGACGCCCCGCGCGTCGTCACTCCACGGGACGCGTCTACTTCCCTCGGACGCCCCGTGCCTCATCACTCCGCAGGAATGTCTACTTCACCCGGACGCCCTGCGCTTCGTCACTCGGCGGGACGTGTTTACTGCACCCGGTCACCCCGCGCATCGTCACACCGTGGGACGCGTCTACTTCACGCGGACGCCCCACGCACCGTCACTCTGTGGGACGCGTCTACTTCACTCGGACGCCCCGCGCGTCGCAACTTGGTTGGTCACCTAATCAACACTCGACCGCCCCGGGCGTCGCCACTTGGTTGGTCACGTCATCACCACTCGGCCGCCCCGCACGTCGCCATCAGTTGGTCACCTCATCACCACTTGGCCGCCTCGCGCGTTGCCATCGGTTGGTCACCTCATCACCAGACGACCGCCCCGCGTCTCGCCATCTGTTGGTCACCTCATCACCACTCGGCCGCCCCGCGGGTCGCCATCCGTTGGTCACCTCATCATCACTCGGCCGCCCCATGTATCGCGATGTGGTTGGTCACCTCATCACCACTTGGCCGCCCCGTGCAGCGTCATCGGTTGGTCACCTCATCACCGCTCGTGCGCCTCGCGCTTCGCCATCGGTTGGTCACCTCATAACCACTGGGCCGCCACACGCGTCGCCATCTGTTGGTCACCTCAAAACCACTCGGCCGCCACGCGCGTCGCCATCGGTTGGTCACCTCATCACCACTCGGCCGCCCCGCGCGTCGCCACTGTGTTGGTCACCTCATCACCACTCGACCACCCCGCGCGTCGCCACTCGGTTGGTCACCTCATCATCACTCGGCCGCCCCGCGCTTCGCCATCGGTTGGTCAACTCATCACCACTCGGCCGCCCCGCGTGTCGCCATCGGTTGGTCACCTCATCACCACTCGGCCGCCACGCGTGTCGCCATCGGTTGGTCACCTTATCACCACTCGGCCGCCCCACGCATCGCCATCGGTTGGTCACCTCATCACCACTCGGCCACCCCGCGCGTTGCAAATTGGTTGGTCACCTCATCACCAATCGACCGGTCCACGTGTCGCCACTTGGTTGATCACCTCATCACCACTCGGCCGCCCCGCGCGTCACCATCAGTTGGTCACCTCATCACCACTCGGCCGCCCCGCGTGTCGCCATCGGTTGGTCCCCTCATCAACACTCGGCCGCCCCGCGCGTCGTCATCGGTTGGTCACCTCATCACCATTGGGCCTCCCCGGGCGTCGCCATTGGTTGGTCACCTCATCACCACTCGGCCGCCCGACGCATCGCCATCGGTTGGTCACCTCATGACCTCTCGGCCGCCCCGGGCTTCGCCATCGGTTGGTCTCCAAACAATCACTCGCCCCCCCCCCCCCCGCGCGTCGCCATCGGTAGGTCACCTCATCACCACTCGGCCGCCCCGCGCGTCGCCACTTGGTTGGTCACCTCATCACCACTCGGCCGCCCCGCGTGTCGCCATCGGTTGGTCACCTCATCACCACTCGGCCGCCCCCCCGCGTCGTCATCGGTTGGTCACCTCTTGACACCTCGACCGCCCCGCGCGTCGCCATCGGTTGGTCACCTCATCACCACTCGCCCGCCCCGCGTGTCGCCACTTGGTTGGTCACCTCATCACCACTGAGCCGCCCAGCGCGTCCCCAGCGGTTGGTCACCTCATCACCACTCGGCCGCCCCCGCGCGTCGCCATCGGTTGGTCACCTCATCACCACTCGGTCGCCCCGCGCGTCGCCATCGGTTGGTCCCCTCATCACCACTCGGCCGCCCTGCGCGTCGCCAACGGTTGGTCCCCTCATCACCACTCGGCCGCCCCCATGCGTCGCCATCGGTTGGTCACCTCATCACCACTCGGCCACCCCGCGCGTCGCCATCGGTCGGTCACCTCATCAACACTCGGCCGCCCCGCGCGTCGCCATCGGTTGGTCACCTCATCACCACTCAGCCGCCCGCGCGTCGCCACTCGGTGTGTCACCACACCACCACTCGGCCGCGCCACGCGTCACCATTTGGTTGGTCGCCTTATCACGACCTGGAAACCCCGTGCGTAGCCACTCCACGGGACGCGTCAACTTCACTCGGACGCCCCGCGCGTCGTCACTCCACGGGACGCGTCTACTTCACTCGGACGCCCCGCGCCTCATCACTCCGCAGGACAGGTCTACTTCACCCGGACGTCCCGCAGATCGTCAATCCGCGGGACACGTTTACTTCACCCGGTCGCCCCGCGCATCGTCACTCCGTGGGACGCGTCTACTTCATGCGGACGCCCCGTGCATTGCACTCCGCGGGACGCGTCTACTTCACTCGGACGCCCCGCGCATCGCCACTTGGTTGGTCACCTCATCACCACTCGGCCGTCTTGCGCGTCGCCATTGGTTGGTCACCTCATCACCACTCGGCCGCCCCGCGCGTCGCCATTGGTTGCTCACCCTATCACCACTCGGGCGCCCCGCACGTCGCCATCGGTTGGTCACCTCATCACCACTCGGGCGCCCGTGCGTCACCACTCGGTTGGTCACCTCATCACCACACGGCCGCCTGGGCGTCGCCACTCGGTGTGTCACCTCATCACCACTCGGCCGCGCCACGCGTCGCCATTTGGTTGGTCGCCTTATCACCACACGGAAGCCCCCGTGCGTAGCCACTCCGCAGGACGCATCAACTTCACTCGGACGCCCCGCGCGTCGTCACTCCACGGGACGCGTCTACTTCCCTCGGACACCCCGCGCCTCATCACTCCGCAGGAATGTCTACTTCACCCGGACGCCCCGCACATCGTCACTCCGCGGGACGCGTTTACTTCACCCGGTCACCCCGTGCATCGTCACACCATGGGACGCGTCTACTTCACGCGGACGCCCCATGCACCGTCACTCTGTGGGACACGTCTACTTCACTCGGACGCTCCGCGCATCGCAACTTGGTTGGTCACCTAATCACCACTCGACCGCCCCGGGCGTCGCCACTTGGTTGGTCACGTCATCACCACTCGGCCGCCCCGCGCGTCGCCATCAGTTGGTGACCTCATCACCACTTGGCCGCCCCGCGCGTCGCCATCGGTTGGTCACCTCACCACCACACGACTGCCCCGCGCATCGCCATCTGTTGGTCACCTCATCACCACTCGGCCGCCCCGCGCGTCGCCATCGGTTGGTCACCTCATCACCACACGACTGCCCCGCGTGTCGCCATCGGTTGGTCACCTCATCACCACTCGGCCGCCCCGCGTGTCGCCATCCGTTGGTCACCTCATCATCACTCGGCCGCCCGGCGTATCGCGATGTGGCTGGTCACCTCGTCACCACTCGGCCGCCCCGCGCTTCGCCACTTGGTTGGTCACCTCATCACCACTTGGCCGCCCCGTGCGTCGCCATCGGTTGGTCACCTCAAAACCACTTGGCCGCCACGCGCGTCGCCATCTGTTGGTCACCTCAAAACCACTCGGCCGCCACGCGCGTCACCATCGGTTGGTCACCTCATCACCACTCGGCCGCCCCGCGCGTCGCCACTGGGTTGGTCACCTCATCACCACTCGACCACCCCACGCGTCGCCACTTGGTTGGTCACCTCATCACCACTCGGCCGCCCCGCGCTTCGCCATCGGTTGGTCAACTCATCACCACTCGGCCGCCACGCGTGTCGCCATCGGTTGGTCACCTCATCACCACTCGGCCGCCACGCGTGTCGCCATCGGTTGGTCACCTTATCACCACTCGGCCGCCCCGCGCATCGCCATCGGTTGGTCACCTCATCACCACTCGGCCACCCCGCGCGTCGCAACTTGGTTGGTCACCTCATCACCAATCGACCGCTACACGCGTCACCACTTGGTTGATCACCTCATCACCACTCGGCCGCCCCACGCTTCACCATCGGTTGCTCACCTCATCACCACTCGGCCGCCCCGCGTGTCGCCATCGGTTGGTCCCCTCATCACCACTCGGCCGCCCCGCGCGTCGTCATCGGTTGGTCACCTCATCACCATTGGGCCGCCCAGGGCGACGCCATCGGTTGGTCACCTCATCACCACTCGGCCGCCCCACGCATCGCCATCGGTTGGTCACCTCATCACCACTCGGCCTCCCCGTGCGTCGCCATCGGCTGGTCACCTCATCACCTCTCGGCCGCCCCGGGCTTCGCCATCGGTTGGTCTCCTCACAATCACTCGGCCGCCCCGCGCGTCGCCATCGGTAGGTCACCTCATCACCACTCGGCCGCCCCCACACGTCGCCATTGGTTGGTCACCTCATCACCACTCGGCCGCCCCACGCGTTGCCATCGGTTGGTCACCTCATCACCAATCGACCGCTCCACGTGTCACCACTTGGTTGATCACCTCATCACCACTCGGCTGCCCCACGCTTTACCATCGGTTGGTCACCACATCACCACTCGGCCGCGCCACGCTTAACCATTTGGTTGGTCGCCTTATCACGACTCGGAAGCCCCGTGCGTAGCCACTCAACGGGACGCGTCAACTTCACTCGGACGCCCCGCGCATCGTCACTCCACGGGACGCGTCTACTTCACTCGGACGCCCCGCGCCTCATCACTCCGCAGGACACGTCTACTTCACCCGGACGTCCCGCAGATCGTCACTCCGCGGGACACGTTTACTTCACCCGGTCGCCCCGCACATCGTCACTCCGTGGGACGCGTGTACTTCATGCGGACGCCCCATGCATTGTCACTCTGCGGGACGCGTCTACTTCACTCGGACGCCCCGCGCGTCGCGACTAGGTTGGTCACCTCATCACCACTCGGCCGTCTTGCGCGTCGCCATCGGTTGGTCACCTCATCACCACTCGGCCGCCCCGCGCGTCGCCATTGGTTGCTCACCTCATCACCACTCGGGCGCCCCGCACGTCGCCATCGGTTGGTCACCTCATCACCACTCGGGCGACCCGTGCGTCAGCACTCGGTTGGTCACCTCATCACCAGACGGCCGCCTGGGCGTCGCCACTCGGTGTGTCACCTCATCACCACTCGGCCGTCTTGCGCGTCGCCATCGGTTGGTCACCTCATCACCACTCGGCCGCCCCGCGCGTCGCCATTGGTTGCTCACCTCATCACCACTCGGGCGCCCCGCACGTCGCCATCGGTTGGTCACCTCATCACCACTCGGGCGACCCGTGCGTCAGCACTCGGTTGGTCACCTCATCACCAGACGGCCGCCTGGGCGTCGCCACTCGGTGTGTCACCTCATCACCACTCGGCCGCGCCACGTGTCGCCATTTGGTTGGTCGCCTTATCACCACACGGAAGCCCCGTGCGTAGCCACTCCGCGGGACGCGTCAACTTCACTCGGACGCCCCGCGCGTCGTCACTCCACGGGACGCGTCTACTTCCCTCGGACGCCCCGCGCCTCATCACTCCGCAAGAACGTCTACTTCACCCGGACGCCCCGCGCATCGTCACTCCGCGGGACGCGTTTACTTCACCCGGTCGCCCCGTTCATCGTCACACCATGGGACGCGTCTACTTCACGTGGACGCCCCACGCACCGTCACTCTGTGGGACGCGTCTACTTCACTCGGATGCTCCGCGCATCGCAACTTAGTTGGTCACCTAATCACCACTCGACCGCCCCGGGCGTCGCCACTTGGTTGGTCACGTCATCACCACTCGGCCGCCCCGCGCGTCGCCATCAGTTGGTCACCTCATCACCACTTGGCCGCCCCGCGCGTCGCCATCGGTTGGTCACCTCATCACCACACGACTGCCCCGCGCGTCGCCATCTGTTGGTCACCTCATCACCACTCGCCCGCCCCGCGCGTCGCCATCGGTTGGTCACCTCATCACCACACGGCGGCCCCGCGTGTCGCCATCGGTTGGTCACCTCATCACCACTCGGCTGCCCCGCGTGTCGCCATCCGTTGGTCACCTCATCATCACTCAGCCGCCCGGCATATCGCGATGTGGCTGGTCACCTCATCACCACCCGGCCGCCCCGTGCGTCGCCAGCGGTTGGTCACCTCATAACCACTTGGCCGCCACGCGCGTCGCCATCAGTTGGTCACCTCAAAACCACTCGGCCGCCACGCGCGTCACCATCGGTTGGTCACCTCATCACCACTCGGCCGCCCCGCGCGTCGCCACTGGGTTGGTCACCTCATCACCACTCGACCACCCCGCGCGTCGCCACTTGGTTGGTCACCTCATCACCACTCGGCCGCCCCGCGCTTCGCCATCGGTTGGTCAACTCATCACCACTCGGCCGCCACACGTGTAGCCATCGGTTGGTCACCTCATCACCACTCGGCCGCCACGCGTGTCGCCATCGGTTGGTCACCTTATCACCACTCGGCCGCCCCGCGCATCGCCATCGGTTGGTCACCTCATCACCACTCGGCCACCCCGCGCGTCGCAACTTGGTTGGTCACCTCATCACCAATCGACCGCTCCATGCGTCGCCACTTGGTTGATCACCTCATCACCACTCGGCCGCCCCACGCTTCACCATCGGTTGGTCACCTCATCACCACTCGGCGGCCCCGCGTGTCGCCATCGGTTGGTCCCCTCATCACCACTCGGCCGCCCCGTGCGTCATCATCGGTTGGTCACCTCATCACCATTGGGCCGCCCAGGGCGACGCCATCGGTTGGTCACCTCATCACCACTCGGCCGCCCCACGCATCGCCATCGGTTGGTCACCTCATCACCACTCGGCCTCCCCGTGCGTCGCCATCGGCTGGTCACCTCATCACCTCTCGGCCGCCCCGGGCTTCGCCATCGGTTGGTCTCCTCACAATCACTCGGCCGCCCCGCGCGTCGCCATCGGTAGGTCACCTCATCACCACTCGGCCGCCCCCACACGTCGCCCTCGATTGGTCACCTCGTCACCACTCGGCCACCCCGCGCGTCGCCATCGGTCGGTCACCTCATCAACACTCGGCCGCCCCGCGCGTCGCCATCGGTTGGTCACCTCATCACCACTCGGGCGCCCCGCGCGTCGCCACTTGGTTGGTCACCTCATCACCACTCAGCCGCCCGCGCGTCGCCACTCGGTGTGTCACCTCATCACCACTCGGCCGCGCCACGCGTCACCATTTGGTTGGTCTCCTTATCACCACTCGAAAGCCCCGTGCGTAGCCACTCCACGGGACGCGTCAACGTCACTCGGACGCCCCGTGCGTTGTCACTCCACGGGACGCGTCTACTTCACTCGGACGCCCCGCGCCTCATCACTCTGCAGGACACGTCTACTTCACCCGGACGTCCCGCAGATCGTCACTCTGCAGGACACGTTACTTCACCCGGTTGCCCCGCGCATCGTCACTCCGTGGGACGCGTGTACTTCATGCGGACGCCCCATGCATTGTCACTCCGTGGGACGCGTCTACTTCACACGGACGCCCCGCGCGTCGCCACTAGGTTGGTCACCTCATCACCACTCGGCCGTCTTGCATGTCACCATCGGATGGTCACCTCATCACCACTCCGCCGCCCCGCGCATTGCCATTGGTTGCTCACCTCATCACCACTCGGGCGCCCCGCACGTCGCCACCGGTTGGTCATCTCATCACCACTCGGGCGCCCCGTGCGTCACCACTCGGTTGGTCACCTCATCACCACACGGCCGCCTGCGCGTCGCCAGTCGGTGTGTCACCTCATCACCACTCGGCCGCGCCACCCGTCGCCATTTGGTTGGTCGCCTTATAACCACACGGAAGCCCCGTGCGTAGCCACTCCACGGGACGCGTCAACTTCACTCGGACGCCCCGCGTGTCGTCACTCCACGGGACGCGTCTACTTCCCTCGGACGCCCCGCGCCTTATCACTCCGCAAGAACGTCTACTTCACCCGGACGCCCCGCGCATCGTCACTCCGAGGGACGCGTTTACTTCACCCGGTCGCCCCACGCATCATCACACCGTGGGATGCGTCTACTTCACGCGGACGCCCCACGCACCATCACTCTGTGGGACGCGTCTACTTCACTCGGACGCCCCGCGCGTCGCAACTTGGTTGGTCACCTAATCACCACTCGACCGCCCCGGGCGTCGCCACTTGGTTGGTCACGTCATCACCACTCGGCCGCCCCACGCGTCGCCATCAGTTGGTCACCTCATCACCACTTGGCCGCCCCGCGCGTCGCCATCGGTTGGTCACCTCATCACCACACGACCGCCCCGCGCGTTGCCATCTGTTGGTCACCTCATCACCACTCGGCCACCCCGCGGGTCGCCATCCGTTAGTCACCTCATCATCACTCGGCCGCCTCGCGTATCGCGATGTGGTTGGTCACCTCATCACCACTCGGCTGCCCTGTCACATCCCTGGTCCTGTTATGCACTAGGCTAGACCTCATGTGAGCATCATGTTTTAATTCAAATGAAATTTTAATTGAGGAATTTTCAAAGCCTCAGAAACCTTCTAAAAATGATCAACATTAAAATCTCCTCAAAGAAGTCCAAGAAAATGTTCCTCCTAGTCTCTGAAAATATTGCAAAGAGGTAGAACTCAAAACAATATTTTTGGTATCTCAGAGTTAATTATTTTGGGCCTTTGAATTAAATAAATAGCTATTTGCATTGGATATATATATTATATATAAATAATAAATGTCCAATAATTACTGGAACATTTTATGTGGTTTGGTATATTTTAGTTCTAGCCACATAATTATTTTCAGGATTTTATAAAATGGTTTAGTATTTTTACTAAACCAAAACAAAGCAGAACAAAATAGAAAACAATAAATAAAAGCAGAGAGAGAGAACTTACCTCAGCTTACCTGGCAGCCCACCCGCAGCCCAACAGCTGGCCAGCCCATCTGGCCGACCCAGCCCACCTCCTCCCCCTTGTCATCTTCCTCCTCAGCCAGGAGGATGAACAGGTGCGTGGCGGGCGCCGACGCTGCCCCGGCCACCTCCTGCTTCCCCTGGCCACCTCCTGCTTCCTCCTCGACGCCCCGGTGATGCCACGCGCCTCCCCGACCCCCCCTCTCACTTCCCCTCTCCCTCTGGACCGCTCCCCCTCCTCTGGCTCTCTCTTTCCCTCTCTTCCTGTGATCCCCGAGCGCACCGCAACACGCCGCCAAGCACCACCGCGGCCACCGCCTTCCCCTCACCTCTTCGACGCGCCCCCGAGCTCCGCCGTGACGTCCCCGTCCCTACCATGGAGCCACAAGAAGCCGGACGCCCTGGAGCACCGTCACCGACGCCATCTTCTTCCTCTGCACCGACGGCCGTCGTCGCTTGATTCGCCGCCCACAGAGCGTCCCCGGCCTCGCCCTCGCGCTCGTTGGACTTGCGGTGAGCCGCTGACCCGTTCCCCTCTTCTTCCCATGCCGTTTGGCCACTCTAGCCATTGCTTCCGCCGGACCCGAGAGCTCGCCGCCGCCGTGCCTCGTCACCGTCGTGGCCAGAGCCACTTTGGCTCAAAGCCGCGCACACCACCGTGCTCCAAACCTCACCAGGAGCACGTAGAACCCACCAGCTTCCCCTCCCGAGCACCACAACGCCAAACCCGCAGGTGCCCGAACTCCGGCCGCCGCCTTGGAGCTCGCCGCCGTCGACTCAGGCCACCCCAGCTCCTCCCGTTCGCTCCATTAGATGCGCTGCTTTGCCAGCTAGCCATAGCCGCAAACCACGAGTAAAACGGTGCCCTGTAGCGCAAACCCGACGCGGACGCCGCCACGATCTGAGGTTGCCGGCGGTTAAACGCCGGCAGCTACGTGGCGCTGATTTAGTTAGCACTAATGACCACGCTAAACACCCCCACAGCCACTGACAGTGGGCCCCACCCCTGGTCAAACCCCAGTCAGCGCTGGGTTTGACCGGGATTAGCTCCTATGTCACTGACGTGTGGCCCCCACACGTCAGGTTTGACCTGGGGCGCCCAGTTGACCCTACTGACGTCACTGTGACGTGGTGCTGACGCCATAATCATTTCTGGATTTAATATTATTCAGGAAATTCCAGAAAATGCCTAAAACTTCTAAAAATCATAGAAAATTAACCGTAACTCCAAATTAAATAAATTATATATGAAAAATTATCAGAAAAATTCAAGGAATCCATCTGTACCATTTTCATGCATGTCAGAACAACTTATAGCTGCTGTTTAGCACAAATCAATTAAATGGCATTTGAATAATCACATATGGAGTTTGAATTTGAATATTATATTCAAACCAACTTCATTTAATCTGTTGCTAGTTGCATTAGCTCAAAACACATTCATATTGCCATGTCATGAGCATGCATCATATTGTGCATTGCATTGATTGTGTTCCTTTCTGTGTTGCCGGTATTTGTCCCCTCTCGATAGACGCGATACCGATGATGTGATCGTTGACACTGATGAAGACTCAATGTTATCTTCAGAAGTGCCAGGCAAGCAAAACCCCCTTGTTCATTCCGATACAATCCTACTCTCTCGCTCCTGCTCTCTTTTACTGCATTAGGACAACACCGATTCATCTGTTACTTGCTGTGGTAGCTGAACCCCTTTATCCTTTGCATGACCTGTCATTGCCACAGTAAATAGATGAAACCCACTAGCATGAGTAGGAGTTGTTTGAGCCCTGTTGTGCCTACTCACTCTTGCTTGTTTGTCATGCCTGCTACTGCTTAGAGTTGAGTCAGGTCTGATTCATCAGGGATGAATCAGAGGTGTGTGAACATGTTCTACTGTGTGTGAGCTAAGTGTGTGAACACGATTTGGTAAAGGTAGCGGTGAGAGGCCATGTAGGAGTACATGGTGGGTTGTCTCATTGCAGCCGTCCTCAGGAACTGAGTTCTGTGTTTGTGATCCATGATTCAGCTACTACCATACATTGGGCCCTGAAATATGGCCCCGCTCGACTCCTTATTCACCCTTGTCCTCTGTCCAGGAGTTGCAAGTAGTTTCTGGTGTTTGTAGTATGCTGGAGGCCGTGGACAACGCTGACCGTAGGGGTGGGCTGTGATGCGGTAGGCACGTGGCCGGGTAAACCGGGCGCCCGTTTGGTGTCACGGAACCCTGTTCACATCGTTTGGGGCTGTGAGCGAAACTCCGGCCAGATCTCCTCATGGATGGAGCCCGAATAGGCGATAAACCTGGACTAGAGACTTGAGTGTTTAGGTAGGTCGTGGTCTACACCCACGTCGGCTTTCGCTTGAAGTCTGCCGAGCACATGTCGTGTGCAGACGCTAAGTGGTGGAAACATGTATGAAGAAGTACACCCCTGCAGGGTTAACATCATCTATTCGAATAGCCGTGTCCGCGGTAAAGGACTTCTGGGTTGCTTATATCAGTTCATAGACAAGTGAAAGTGGATACTCTAAAATACGCAAGATAAGCGTGAGTGCTATGGATGGCGTTCTCGTAGGGAGACGGGAGCGGATCCATAGTGGTGTATTGATATGGTGAATATGTGGACTCGTGTGCGCCACCTCAAAAGAGTTACATTGCAGTCGTAGTTCAGGATAGCCACCGAGTCAAAGCTGGCTTGCTGCAGTTAAACCCCACCATCCCCTTTGTTGATAATGATGCATATGTAGTTAGTTCTGATGTAAGTCTTGCTGGGTACATTTGTACTCACGTTTGCCTATTTTATGTTTTTGCAGAGAGACTTCGGTCTCACTAGTAGTTTCGCGTGGACTTCGACGTTTAGCTTGTTACCTCAGCTACGATCTTGTGCCTCGGCAGGATCTGGTAGATAGTCAGGCTTCTCAGCCTTTTTCATTTATAGATGTCTGTACTCAGACATGATAGCTTCCGCTTGTGCTTTGATTTGTATGCTCTGAATGTTGGGTCGTGAGACCCCTGTTTGTAATATCTCGCTCCTCGGAGCCTATTGAATAAATACTTGAGTCGTAGAGTCATGTTGTGATGCCATGTTGTATTTGCACATATCGAGCATATTGTGTGTATGTTATTGAAATGCTTGGTATGTGTGGGATCTGACCATCTAGTTGTTTATCTTTAGTAGCCTCTCTTACCGGGAAATGTCTCCTAGTGTTTCCACCGAGCCATGGTAGCTTGCTACTGCTCCGGAACACTTAGGCTGGCCGGCATGTGTCCTTCTTCGTTCCTGTGTCTGTCCCTTCGGGGAAATGTCACGCGATGAATACTGGAGTCCTGTTAGCCCGCTACAGCCCGGTTCACCGGAGTCCTGCTAGCCCAGTGCTACAGCCTGGATTCACTCGCTGATGACCGACACGTTCGATGCTGGGTCATGGATGCCTGTCCCTGTAAGTTTGTGCCACTTTGGGTTTACAACTAGCCATGTCAGCCTGGGCTCCTTATCATATAGATGCTAGCGACACTGTCATATACGTGTGCCAAAAGGCGCAAACGGTCCCGGGTAAAGGTAAGGCGACACCCGTGGGAATACCGTGCGTGAGGCCGCAAAGTGATATGAGGTGTTACATGCTAGATCGATGTGGCATTGAGTCGGGGTCCTGACAGCGTTGGTATCAGAGCTTGACTGCCTATAGGATTACCAAGCCAAACTGGTCGAAGTTGAGTCTAGAAATTCTTTAGTTATATAAGGGAATTGATTGTGGGATGGAACGTAAGGCTCTTTTTACTCCTTATACCTCATGCCCTTCTGATCTGAGTCATCTTATCTTCCTACGGGGTTAAGGAACTAGGCTTTCTCTTCTTTCTATCAGGATCACGTGTTACTAATCCGTAGACTTATAGAATTGTTGGACTTAAGCCTCGTTTCAGTTCCTATTACTTCTGTATGTTAATTGTTGATCTCGGAACCTTGATATTGTGCTTCTGAGTGGTTATGCCACCATTTTGTGAATGTCTCAAATCTTTTCTGAGCATTTACAGCCGTTATGCTGTCCGAGACATCCCAGGTTTCTAAGTAGTCTGATGCATTTGCAAATCCTTTCTTCCCGTTTCAATGTTCCCATGGGCAGATTAACCACACTAATCAGTAAGTTGAGGTACTCCGTTACCTTGACATATATGTTGGAGATATTATTATGACCCTAGGTGTCTTAGGGGATCATCTAGTAATTTAGCCATGATTTGTGTTCCCAGTGTGATGATTCTGGCCATCATTCTCGAAAGCATCCCGTGATGCTACTTAGTAATAGGTATTCTGTTCCTGGGTTCTTGAACCCGAGATTCACTCTACCTAATTCATGTTGATAGTAATTGCTAGTGCCTTTAGGATATTAGTAACCTTTGCGATAGTCCTTGAAGTCCGTGGTATCTTCTTCTTCCAAATACCATGAACTACTTATGGCAGAAGTTCCTCGTTGAACTGAAATATCACAACAGGATTATTCTTGATGAGTTCTTCATTATATATTGTGGCTCTGCCAGTTCTACCTTTCTGCATGGGTTATCCGGAAGAAATATGTTGAACTTCGTTCGACATGCTAATCCATGCATCCACAACTCAGAAAATCATATGTTCTTTTGAGTTGTCCCATCTTAGTTGTTTCCGACCCTCGCCTATCAATTGATAGTCAAGAGTATGCGTGCAATCGTTCATCTATACCTATTACTCTTGTGGTCCGTCAAGCCATTCTATCGCGGAATGACTAGGAGAAACAAACTCCAGTACCTCTTCCCTATCCAGGATTGGGTCAAAGAAGTTGTGCTCCGCAGATCAAATTGCTAATCCAGCTTTTGTTCTGCTCTACCTTGGAGTATTACATATTTTATATCGAGATTGTTATAGGAATTGCACACCATCCTATGAACTCTTGGTACAGTATACTTCTTGCCATCATTGTTCATTCCTCGGTTCCTGTGTTATTCTAACCGGAATGCCGACAAATGAATCATGGCGTGTGAAATCAATACTCCTAGCAACCTTGTTGCTTGTTAGTTAAAGGATAATAATTTCATTCTTAGCATGTTGGTTAGTGAATCATCATTCTAAGATTGATCGTGCTACCTTGTCCATCTTTCTGGTGCACTCCTCGACCAATGAGTTAGGAATTATTTCAAGTCCTCACTCATTTGATCATGTCGTCTTTCCCTCAAAAGCAAGATTGTTCTCAAGCTTAGTAACATACCGGTGGTTCGTGATTTTTCGAATATCTTCTCGGAAGTATTACCAGGTTGTCCCCTGACTGTTATGTTGAGCTCGTGATCAAGTTGGTTTCTTGTGGACCACCCTTTCTCCAAGAATCTGTGTTGGATATCCCTGAGCTAGTTGGTTAAGCTAGACAACAACTTGGAGAATTGGAAGATAAAAGCTTGCCTAACTTAGTTTGTTCCAAAGGGATATTCTTGTGTAGTGTGTGTTGAAGAAAGATGATATCTTCATTGATTGGTCCCGGTGATCAGTTGCTGGACCTATTGTCTTATCAATTCTTTGATTTGAGTGTGGGCTATCGTCAAATCAATCAGTACCAACGATGCTCGTAATGTTGTCTTGTTCGTGGTTGATCCCTCGAGCATACACCATTACATCTTTGGTCTGACCAATGCTATCACCGTGTTCACTTAACTATGGAATTCCTTTTAAAAGGAAACCTAGATGAATTGTTGTTGAGCCCATTGACAACATCCTTATCTCCTCCATGATTTTGTTGAACATTAAGCTAGTGTTGGAAACTTTTGAAAGCATTATCTTCATGCTAGCTCATGAAGTATTTGTTTGATGAAAGGAGTGACTTCCTCTTATACACGTGCATTTGGTGAAAGTTGCCGCCGTGGATTTGAGAAAGTTAGTTTTGCTTCCTCTGGAATCATCCCAAGTCAGTCATGCATACGTGCGAAGTATTCTGTGGTCTGGAGACTTGCAACCTTCATTCCATATGTGTTCCGAGCACACCAAGCCACTGATTGATTTGTTCAAGGAGAAGAAGTTCCTTCTTAAGAGCATGCCTTATGCAAGGATTTTGATATCCTCGTTGATGGTTCCCCACCTGAACTCGGTAGTGTTTTATTATAAGACTACCACGTGGTCATGCTTGTCTAGGACAACGTGTTCACATGTTTGTAGCAGAACTAGCCCATGTTTTGGAGCTTACTATCGTAGTTCATTCCCCGAGAATCTCGCAACGTCATCTCGTCGATTTGTGTTGCAAACTTTCATTTTTCTTCCTAGACTCGATGAGTCTGGAATATCCTGACACCAACCAGATCTGAATCTCAAGCAGATATGATGGTTGGAGCATTTCCCAAGAACTATAATATTGGTCCCTCTATAACCGGTAAAGTGGATGTCGTGGCCAACACACCCAGCCGGAAGATCTATTATTGTAGTATCTTGATTGAAGAAGTTGGCCACCTCCCCATAGGGATTTCGTAGGATTTACTCCCTAGTTGCCCCTATGGATTTCTGTGTTCCGAAGTCCGACCTTTTTACTTGATGTTCTAGATATCAAACCATATCTATGAATGGGTTACGCTAGCACATCAAGGAGAACATTAGAAGCGGAGTGCTAAATGTCTCTCGGTCGATCATCTAGATTTTGTTCCTTGGCCTTGCTAAGATGAAATCTTAGAGGTGTTATCTTCCTTTGCATCTGCATCCCCCATCACCATTCATCATGGTAGTAAGTTGTGTTACCGGACCCTTGACACGGATGTTGGTAAAACCTTGATGATTGTGGAAATGCTCAAGTTCTTGAAAGCACGTACAAGCGCTACGTGTTACCATCGGCTCTAACTGGGATTCCTCTCAGTTTCCTCGGCAATGCTATGACCTTTTCAACCAGTGAATTCACTCTTTATTGTTGGGTTCTTCCTCAGTTACCAGAATCATTCCCATCATTTGCATTTTGTTCCCAGCTTGCACCGCCAATGGGCCATACTACCATGGGTCTCTTCCATTTCCGGTGATAAGCAAATTCATCCATTGCGTTGTCTTCAACAAGGTAATCCACATCATCCAAGTCCGAGTATGCCATTCTACTGACCCCCTCCAAACGATCGTTGTGAATTGCCTTAGGCTGGTATGAAGAGTTTCAATGATCTCTGAATCAAAAGTAATTCTTTTTGCCACTTAAGGTAATAATCTACGAATCACCCTACTCCAGGATGTTTCGTCGTGGTATCATGGCAACTCAACTCCTCGCTACGTTGACAATCGTTTACCACCTTCTTAGGTGTGCAATTGTTGTCTACCTAGTGAACCTTCGTCATCCGTTTCTTTCCACCCCTCTTGATGTGTATCTCGTGTCTCAACCCGAGAGATGGTTCTATGTCTCATTCCGTGAGTTAATCCTGAGTTGTTCGATCTTCGAGGAGATCGACCCTTCTAGAGTCTCCTTCTCTCCAGGTCATGTTGGCAGGATTTCTCAGAGCAAGACTTCAAGACAATAATGGTGATCGAATCAACGTTCCTATGAAGTGCAACCTGGATCGTGAAGATTGTACTAGTTGCGTTCCCCCTTAACCTTACCCTACGCTTGAATCTCGGGACGAGATTTTTGTTTAGTGGGGGTGAGTTGTCACATCCCTGGTCCTGTTATGCACTAGGCTAGACCTCATGTGAGAATCATGTTTTAATTCAAATGAAATTTGAATTGAGGAATTTTCAAAGCCTCAGAAACCTTCTAAAAATGATCAACATTAAAATCTCCTCAAAGAAGTCCAAGAAAATGTTCCTCCTAGTCTCTGAAAATATTGCAAAGAGGCAGAACTCAAAACAAAATTTTTGGTATCTCAGAGTTAATTATTTTGGGCCTTTGAATTAAATAAATAGCTATTTGCATTGGATATATATATTATATATAAATAATAAATGTCCAATAATTACTGGAACATGTTATGTGGTTTGGTATATTTTAGTTCTAGCCACATAATTATTTTCAGGATTTTATAAAATGGTTTAGTATTTTTACTAAACCAAAACAAAGCAGAACAAAATAGAAAACAATAAATAAAAGCAGAGAGAGAGAACTTACCTCAGCTTACCTGGCAGCCCACCCGCAGCCCAACAGCTGGCCAGCCCATCTGGCCGGCCCAGCCCACCTCCTCCAACTTGTCATCTTCCTCCTCAGCTAGGAGGACGAACAGGTGCGTGGCGGGCGCCGACGCTGCCCCGGCCACCTCCTGCTTCCCCTGGCCACCTCCTGCTTCCTCCTCGATGCCCCGGTGACGCCACGCGCCTCCCCGACCCCCCCTCTCACTTCCCCTCTCCCTCTGGACCGCTCCCCCTCCTCTGGCTCTCTCTTTCCCTCTCTTCCTGTGATCCCCGAGCGCACCACAGCACGCCGCCAAGCACCACCGCGGCCACCGCCTTCCCCTCGCCTCTCCGACGCGCCCCCGAGCTCCGCCGTGACGTCCCCGTCCCTACCACGGAGCCACAAGACGTCGGACGCCCTGGAGCGCCGTCACCGACGCCATCTTCTTCCTCTGCACCGACGGCCGGCGTCGCTTGATTCGCCGCCCACAGAGCGTCCCCGGCCTCGCCCTCGCGCTCGTTGGACTCGCGGTGAGCCGCTGACCCGTTCCCCTCTTCTTCCCATGCCGTTTGGCCGCTCTAGCCATTGCTTCCGCCGGACCCGAGAGCTCGCCGCCGCCGTGCCTCATCACCGTCGTGGCCAGAGCCACCGTGGCTCAAAGCCGGGCACACCACCGTGCTCCAAACCTCACCAGGAGCACGTAGAACCCACCAGCTTCCCCTCCCGAGCACCACAACGCCAAACCCGCAGGTGCCCGAACTCCGGCCGCCGCCTTGGAGCTCGCCGCCGTCGACTCAGGCCACCCCAGCTCCTCCCGTTCGCTCCATTAGATGCGCTGCTTTGCCAGCTAGCCGTAGCCGCAAACCACGAGTAAAACGGTGCCCTGTAGCGCAAACCCGACGCGGACGCCGCCGCGATCTGAGGTTGCCGGCGGTTAAATGCCGGCAGCTGACGTGGCACTGATTTAGTTAGCACTAATGACCATGCTAAACACCCCCACAGCCACTGACAGTGGGCCCCACCCCTGGTCAAACCCCAGTCAGCGCTGGGTTTGACCGGGATTAGCTCCTGTGTCACTGACGTGTGGCCCCCACACGTCAGGTTTGACCTGGGGCGCCCAGTTGACCCTGCTGACGTCACTGTGACGTGGTGCTGACGCCATAATCATTTCTGGATTTAATATTATTCAGGAAATTCCAGAAAATGCCTAAAACTTCTAAAAATCATAGAAAATTAACCGTAACTCCAAATTAAATAAATTATATATGAAAAATTATCAGAAAAATTCAAGGAATCCATCTGTACCATTTTCATGCATGTCAGAACAACTTATAGCTGCTGTTTAGCACAAATCAATTAAATGGCATTTGAATAATCACATATGGAGTTTGAATTTGAATATTATATTCCAACCAACTTCATTTAATCTGTTGCTAGTTGCATTAGCTCAAAACACATTCATATTGCCATGTCATGAGCATGCATCATATTGTGCATTGCATTGATTGTGTTCCTTTCTGTGTTGCCGGTATTTGTCCCCTCTCGATAGACGCGATACCGATGATGTGATCGTTGACACTGATGAAGACTCAATGTTATCTTCAGAAGTGCCAGGCAAGCAAAAACCCCCTTGTTCATTCCGATACAATCCTACTCTCTCACTCCTGCTCTCTTTTACTGCATTAGGACAACACCGATTCATCTGTTACTTGCTGCGGTAGCTGAACCCCTTTATCCTTTGCATGACTTGTCATTGCCACAGTAAATAGATGAAACCCACTAGCATGAGTAGGAGTTGTTTGAGCCCTGTTGTGCCTACTCACTCTTGCTTGTTTGTCATGCCTGCTACTGCTTAGAGTTGAGTCAGGTCTGATTCATCAGGGATGAATCAGAGGTGTGTGAACATGTTCTACTGTGTGTGAGCTAAGTGTGTGAACACGATTTGGTAAAGGTAGCGGTGAGAGGCCATGTAGGAGTACATGGTGGGTTGTCTCATTGCAGCCGTCCTCAGGAACTGAGTTCTGTGTTTGTGATCCATGATTCAGCTACTACCATACATTGGGCCCTGAAATATGACCCCACTCGACTTCTTATTCACCCTTGTCCTCTGTCCAGGAGTTGCAAGTAGTTTCTGGTGTTTGTAGTATGCTGGAGGCCGTGGACAGCGCTGACCGTAGGGGTGGGCTGTGATGCGGTAGGCACGTGGCCGGGTAAACCGGGCGCCCGTTTGGTGTCACGGAACCCTGTTCACATCGTTTGGGGCTGTGAGCGAAACTCCGGCCGGATCTCCTCATGGATGGAACCCGAATAGGCGATAAACCTGGACTAGAGACTTGAGTGTTTAGGTAGGTCGTGGTCTACACCCACATCGGCTTTCGCTTGAAGTCTGCCGAGCACATGTCGTGTGCAGACGCTAAGTGGTGGAAACATGTATTAAGAAGTACACCCCTGCAGGGTTAACATCATCTATTCGAATAGCCGTGTCCGCGGTAAAGGACTTCTGGGTTGCTTATATCAGTTCATAGACAAGTGAAAGTGGATACTCTAAAATACGCAAGATAAGCGTGAGTGCTATGGATGTTGTTCTCGTAGGGAGACGGGAGCGGATCCATAGTGGTGTATTGATATGGTGAATATGTGGACTCGTGTGCGCCACCTCAAAAGAGTTACATTGCAGTCGTAGTTCAGGATAGCCACCGAGTCAAAGCTGGCTTGCTGCAGTTAAACCCCGCCATCCCCTTTGTTGATAATGATGCATATGTAGTTAGTTCTGATGTAAGTCTTGCTGGGTACATTTGTACTCACGTTTGCCTATTTTATGTTTTTGCAGAGAGACTTCGGTCTCACTAGTAGTTTCGCGTGGACTTCGACGTTTAGCTTGTTACCTCAGCTACGATCTTGTGCCTCGGCAGGATCTGGTAGATAGTCAGGCTTCTCAGCCTTTTTCATTTATAGATGTCTGTACTCAGACATGATAGTTTCCGCTTGTGCTTTGATTTGTATGCTCTGAATGTTGGGTCGTGAGACCCCTGTTTGTAATATCTCGCTCCTCGGAGCCTATTGAATAAATACTTGAGTCATAGAGTCATGTTGTGATGCCATGTTGTATTTGCACATATCGAGCATATTGTGTGTATGTTATTGAAATGCTTGGTATGTGTGGGATCTGACCATCTAGTTGTTTATCTTTAGTAGCCTCTCTTACCGGGAAATGTCTCCTAGTGTTTCCACCGAGCCATGGTAGCTTGCTACTGCTCCGGAACACTTAGGCTGGCCGGCATGTGTCCTTCTTCGTTCATGTGTCTGTCCCTTCGGGGAAATGTCACGCGATGAATACTGGAGTCCTGTTAGCCCGCTACAGCCCGGTTCACCGGAGTCCTGCTAGCCCAGTGCTACAGCCTAGATTCACTCGCTGATGACCGACACGTTCGATGCTGGGTCATGGATGCCTGTCCCTGTAAGTTTGTGCCACTTTGGGTTTACAACTAGCCATGTCAGCCCGGGCTCTTTATCATATAGATGCTAGCGACACTGTCATATACATGTGCCAAAAGGCGCAAACGGTCCCGGGTAAAGGTAAGGCGACACCCGTGGGAATACCGTGCGTGAGGCCGCAAAGTGATATGAGGTGTTACATGCTAGATCGATGTGGCATTGAGTCGGGGTCCTGACACGCCCCGTGCGTCGCCATCGGTTGTTCACCTCATCACCACTCGGCCGCCCCGCGCTTCGCCATCGGTTGGTCACCTCATAACCACTTGGCCGCCACGCGCGTCGCCATCTGTTGGTCACCTCAAAACCACTCGGCCCCCACGCGCGTCACCAT